>NC_064931.1:353343173-353646203 GCF_023897955.1 Schistocerca gregaria
TGCAGCACTGCAGTAGTACCAACGGTCACCACTTCGAACACCTTCTGTAAGTGGACGTTCATGCCACCTTTATGACCTTCGTTGATCTTCAAAGACCTTACTGTTACACATCACTGGATTCATGTCGTTACCCGCTATCAGAAAAGACGTACCAAAGTACAGCATCCCATTTAAAAAAAATAAAGTTGACCTTCATATCTCTGAAGCGACCCCACCTAGCAACAAAAACCCAAAGTCATATTATGGCCCCCATTGTCCATTGCAACATTTGTCGCACAAACTTTTCAGCTACTAACATACATTCGGAATTATTCTAGGTGGCTATAGTATGTGACTCACCGTGTATCTCGCTCTGATATGCTCTCTCATTAAACCATTTGAGAATGTTGCAGTTTTAAAATGTACCAATTGTTTGCTGAAATATTTTTCAGGTATACATTGTGCGCTACGCTGTATTCAACAATGAGAATGAATTCTAAATAAAACGTTTCTTTCAAACGCCTCCCAAAATGTGTTATGGATACAAGCATTAAAAATTCGCAGGACATCGTGAATGTGTTCCTTTTTCTATTGATTTGATGACAGTTTCGAGTATCTTCTGTAATTCTGAAAACTAGAACTTGGATCATATCTCGGAACTAAGAAAAATTATACCGATGTTGTAAGGATTTCTGTATATTTAGTTGTCTGTTATCCGTCGATGATTTCCAAGCCGAATAGACAAAACAACTAAGATTAGGATTTAAAGGCTTTTCAACGATGATGTCTTTTGAGACGGATCACAACCTAAGTTTGGGCAAAGGTGGAAAGTGAAATCACCTAGGTCATTTCCGTAGGAACGATTCCGGCTATTACTTTAAGCGATTTAGGGAAGCTGCAGGAAACCTAACCTATATGGCCGGACAGGGATATGAACAGCTATCCTCCCGGTCTCGAGTCCAGTGTGCTAAAAAGAGCACCAACTCTCACGCTTAGCAAGCTGACCTTCACTCTGATCATCACCGTAATTTGGCAGTTCAAAACCGTCATGTGCGTCTGACATACAGGGTGTCTCTCGTAAGAGTCGTCAGCCCCGTTCTCAAATGGTTCAGATGGCTCTGAGCACTATGGGACTTAACATCTGAGGTCATCAGTCCCCTAGAACTTAGAACTACTTAAACCTAACTAACCTAAGGACATCACACACATCCATGACCGAGGCAGGATTCGAACCTGCGACCGTAGCGGTGGCGCGGTTCCAGACTGAAGCGCTAGAACCACTAGACCACACCAGCCGGCCCCGTTCTCAACTTTCAAGAATGCACGGCGGTACAAGTAATAGTAGCAGAAGTCGAAACAGTAAGGGAAATAACGGTAGTAACCTAACAATACGCCAACATAGGCTTATATAGCCCTACAAACAGTTGTGCATTCAATATTGGTACGTTTTCGACCGTTCCTGCTGTCTATCGACTTGCTCAGTCTCTTTCATCACTTTGAAATTTATGTCTACCAAACTAGAGGCCGCCGGAACACTGCTTTGGTCAGGGTTACTTAATTTAGAATTTGGAATTCTACGACAAATCATGGACTGTTCGTTTTCTAATTCGAAGTCTTCTTCATCGGGAAAATTCTCCCTCGATCGGAACTCTTGCTGATCTGCTGTGTTCACAGTCCTACTTCAATTTTAAAAAGAAACGATGTAATTGTACGCTTCACACGCGTCTTTCATATCACTTCCAAGGCCCTCTAGTCAAAAACATGCGAATCTGCCCTCCAAAGATGAAATAAAATGCTATAAAATCTGAAATTAATGAGATGTTTCCTTGAATGATTAAACACAAAGTAATAAAGCTCTACCAGAGTATCTAGAGAGAGAAAGAAAATTTATAAAACTAGGCACGATCTCGCAAATACCAGTGTCTTACTTTTACGTTGGTACTGGCGAATCTGCGTTATATAGATATCTTTAGCCATTATTTGCCCTTTACAGTGATGATTTTAAACTCCTTGGTTTGTAATTCCTATCATTAAATGGACGCTAAACATGAAAAAGAACAACACACGAATTAATTCACGTTAAGTACACTATATGTACTCGTAAATCCGTCAAGTCCAAAAGTTCTAAAAAATGTCAAGATGGCACCAAAAAAATTCGCGCTGAGTACCTTTTTCATTTTCTTCTCAAGCCCCGCGTTGCTTCGGCACCAATGAGAGCGCTCCCTGCTTGACTAAATGAACGTAATATTTGTCTTCTACCCAACTTCACTGGGATCTCAGGGCTGCAGTGTAGATAAATTATTATAGCAGGAAGTGTCCCATTTTCTTAAGGAACTAATGTTTACTTTTGTATGGGACGTCAGTTTATAATCTGAGTGCGAAAACCATGTCGTTTGTCATACTGTTTACTGCACACATTTACGTATGTTAATAAAGTTGGTACTGGTACAGCATGCGTTACTTCGCCAACTAGTTAGTTAAAGTTACGGTTCTACAGTAAGTCACTTTCTGTTTAAAGTCTAGTCTGGAAAAGTTCTTGCATTTTACAGTAGTAACTTGGATGGACTTATATCATAATTATTTAGAAATGTTTATGTCAGCGGTCGGAGATATTATTCCCTTGCAGTTGCTGCTTGTCAACTCCCAAGAATGCTTGGTTCGTCTCTGACTTTCCGTTGGGAGTTGTTATTCAGAAAAAACTTTCTAATTGGAAACTGTCTTTATCGTTTGCTTTAGTTGTTTCAACGTGGGATTTTACCGAATAAATACCTTGCTTGGGCAGAGACGCCGTCTTCAAAGATTAAGTTTTCTAGTTACTCAGAACACGAAAACACCATGAATTACTGTTCTGCAATATATTTTTACAAAGTTCACTTCTCAAGACATAACTGGAGCACACGAGCAGGTATATCTGAGATGAAGTAGTACTAGTAATCGTACCAGTAGTCGAAACAGAAAGGAATAACGATAGTAGTTTAACAGTACACTAACATGGGCTTATATAATCCTCCAAAGAGTTTTATATTCAATATTCCATTACCTTGAACTTTATCATTTTTCGGTAATTGCTCTGTTCTTTTTATCAAAATATTACTAAAGTTGTTTAGGAATTTTAAAAAATATATAAATTTAATGTGCTTAAAGACGTCACAGTAATCCTCAGTTACATAAAGTGTGGGCACAAAGGGAAACAAATCGGTGCTTTCCGTCGACACAAGTCGTCGCATGAAATACGTGATGTCAATTATTCGTCTGGACACTAGCTACACAGTCCAGAAACGAAATTACAGATATCTGCAGAAGCAGTAGAGAAGCTGCGCCTGTATAATGTAGGGTTTCGCGCACCACTGAAATGGAGTTGCTTAACTGACAAGGAAATGTATAGGAAAGTTCATCAGGAAAGTGTCAGTGAATTTAAACCTACTTCACTGTGAAACTGAAATAAAATCAAAGTTTTCTGCAACTAACGGATTCCATTATCTAATAAAAATTAAACTGCATCACAGAAATTAAGGGATCCAAGACCTAATATGAGACTGGAATGTATGTTGTATGCCAATGAGTATTAACGTCTTGCTAACCTTGGCAGTTCATATACGTTGACTTCTTACTACGTTTGTTTTATATTTTCACTGACATCCTGTATTCAAGCATATTACTCACACATCTGCGATTTGTTCTGTTCCTGATTTCATTTTTAACGTACGATACCGAAAGCTTAAGGCAGATACAAGTAATGTGTTGTCATTTGTTACTGTCAAACACACAAGAATTTAAAATGCATATTGCTTTCTGTTAAGTTATTCTGGTGAAAGAAGCTACAGCCACCATCCAATATTCAAAGTTTTATTTTCGAATTTCCGAGAATTAATTTTATGTTAGTTTTCTAAATACCTTTCCTTTATTTGATATTTCATTGAACTTACATAAAGGTACCTGTTCCTCGAAAGCGACTAGTGTTTTATTCTATGATATATATATATATATATATATATATATATATATATATATATATATATATATAACGTTTCCAAAACACGTAGGCCTGAAAGTATAAAGACCGTAGAGGATCCTAATCTGAGTATTTTGAGATAAGGTACCAATAGTCGAAAATTAAAATGAAATTCATATTTCAGTCGGTACGCGATCTTCAATGAAGAATGCGTCTGGGGCATCAGAATTTTTGCAGGTGATTCTGTCATTTTCCTTGCAGTAAAGTCATCAGAAGATCAAAACCAATAGCAAAGTGATTCGCAATGTATACATGTATGGTGCTAAAAGTGACAATTGCCCCTGAATAATGAAAATTGCATGGTCATCCATATTAGCACTAAGAGGTATCCTTTACATTTCGGTTACACGATAAATCACATTAACCTGAAGGATGTCAATTCCAATATTATACCTAGAAATTGAAATTACGCACAATTTAAACTGAAACTATGACATAGACAATATTGCGGGAAAGTTAAATTAAGACTGAGTTTTATTATCAGAACACTTAGAAGAAGAAGCAGGTCTCCTCAGGAGATGGCCTACACCGCCCTTGTTCGTCCTCTGCAATGGTATTGCTATGCATTGTGGGATCCTTACCAGAGGGTATTGACGAACGACGTCGAGAAAGTTCGAAGAAGAACAGCTAGTTTTTTACGAAATTGGGGTGGCAGGGAGGGGCGGGGTAGTGTGTCATGGACATGATACACGAGTTTGGGTGCCAATCATTAAAAAAAAAATGCGTTTTCCAATATGGCGCGATCTTTTCACGAAATTTCAGTCTACAAAATTCTCCTCAGTATGCAAAAATGTTTTGTTGACAACAACCAACATAGGGAGAAATGATCAATTTAATAAAATAAGAGAACGGTAGAGATGTAGTGTGAATGTGTTTCGATTAACCCTGTGGGAGGCACTTAAATTTGAATTGCAAAGTAGTCATGTAGATGTAGATGGCGCTCGTATGTGTCTGCAAATACGATGGTGGCGCTCCCTTGAAAAAGAATATACAATCGTCTGCGATATGTCAGTGGAAAAATGGTTCAAATGGCTCTGAGCACTATGGGACTTAACATCTATGGTCATCAGTCCCCTAGAACTTAGAACTACTTAAACCTAACTAACCTAAGGACGTCACACAACACCCAGTCATCACGAGGTAGAGAAAATCTCTGACCCCGCCGGGAATCGAACCCGGGAACCCGGGCGTGGGAAGCGAGAACGCTACCTCACGGCCACGAGCTGCGGACGATAGGTCACTGGAGAATTTTTTTTCGGAGATATTACCAAATGTCATCGGCTTATGTGTTATACGGTGTTGTAAAGTATACATTAATACTGGAGATCCTCTCGGTGAACAATTGCTATGAGCTCATACTGTTGGCATAAGATGAAAGCTGTTCAAAAATGACTCTGAGCAGTATGGTACTTAACATCTTACGTCATCAGTCCCCTAGAACTTAGAACTTATTAAACCTAACTAACCTAAGGACATCACACAACACCCAGCCATCACGAGGCAGAGAAAATCCCTGACCCCGCCGGGAATCGAACCCGGGAACCCGGGCGTGGGAAGCGAGAACGCTACCGCACGACCACGAGATGCGGGCTGAAAGGTGTTGAAATCAATGAAAGCTGAATCTTCATTTCTAATGGTTAGTTTGTTACCTTATAGAATACTGTTTAGAATTGTTAATGTACCTTTAATGCCAAGTGTTTTGTAATCCAAACGAAGCTCTTCTCTTTGTCGGTCGATTATGATGATGACATATCGTCATATAGGTTTCAGTTCCCATACTTAATGATTTCATGACACTCTGAACTTATGTGAAAGTGATAACGTCATTCAGTGTTAGTCCTCATCTGGAAGAGCGCTTTACGAATGAATGCGTGACTTTGCTCATGGATGTAATTCGACCCTATTCTTTTCTCTTTTTCGTCTGATACCGACTGTAACGCATGGCGAACAATGGAGCAATTTTTGAGCGTCGTTGTAACCCACTGGCAATGTGTCGCCGGATTCCTAATTGCTACTGACACCTTCAGTTTAACCCTCACGTCAGTTAACTGCGGAACGGCTGCCGTTTCGTTTGGAATCAATTCATACTACTTGACCACCTAGGCTCTTCTTCGCGTGCAGGGGGCATCAGACCCGTGCGTTTCATTACATACTTGAGTTCATTACACGTTGAAGCACCGCTTCTTGTTGCTCAGTTTTAGGGTCTCCACAGGTTCATCAACCACTTTAAAGCTGTTCCGTGGTTTATCGACAAACAAAGTAAGGTCTCGTAGAAATGATGAATTAGAGTAAATTTTCACACATGATATTAGTGACGTGTGAAAGACAAGAGTCTACTTTAATATTTACAACTTACACAGACAGGATAAAGACCAATGTAGAGTATGAATTAAAATTGGTCTAGCGGTGTGACAGACTCGTTAACAGACCTCCATTATAATCACTTTTTGGTCATCGAGCTCTATTTCATTTGTCTCCATAAATTCCCATTTAGAGAAGTACATGTCTCTTTCTATTACTAACTTTTATTTACGGCATGGTCCAACATAAGCCCAGTCCTCGACTGTGCCTGAACTGAGAAATCTTTTAAGCAGATCTAGCAATCACTTGCTGAGTCACACGTCATTGAAACTTGTACAGAAAATCTGTGAAGCACATTTACAGTGTAAGTGATACATGTAAGTCAGAAAAGATGGGGAAGTGGAAACTCGAAAATTTTGTTAATATATGAAATTTTTGCACATAAACGGGGTGTATTTTATGGAGAAGTACGCAGTAGATATAACGTTGGGTAACAGGACAAATACAAAGGGCGCAGAAAAGAAATGCCGATCAGGCTAGCCGCTAGGTCTTGGCACCTTGCCACGGTTCGCTCGGCTCCCCCCACCCCCACCCCTCTCCCCACCCCACCCCACCCCCATCGCTCCCCTCCCCCTCCCTCCTGTCGGAGGTTCGAGTCCTCTCCCGGGCATGGGTGTGTGTGTTGTCCTTAGTGTAAGTTAGTTTAAGTTTGGTTAAGTAGTGTGTAAGCCTAGGGACCGATGACCTCAGTAGTTTGATCCCATAGGATCTTCCCACAAATTTCCAATTTCTTCCGAAAAGAAATATGATTTAGAAGTAGATCTGGCAAAAGTGCTTACGCACGACGGCATGGGATGAATATGCATGTCATTTTGTAACATAGGACTTACCGATAGACGCTTCTGGTTTCTCACTTATCAATAAGATGCAGTAGTGGTTGTGAAGGTTCCTTATGAGAAAACGCAAAAGTAAACCTCAGAGATACGCCAGACTCTCTTTTTTTAATTGCACGGGGTACTGATATAGGACACTGAGATCTATTCCCATACACAAGGTGTCCGAAATAAAGCTGGATGGAAATAATATACAAATCTGGCACGAAATAAGTTACCCTAGTTAATGTCTAACAGAAAACTTATTTACAGCTTATTTGCCGCTTAACTCTGCCTATCCCGAGTTCTGTTACTTTAATTTCTTTCTAGATTTCGTTGTCACGAGTTAGAGTATACATTTTTATGACCAGCTTTTTTTACAGTGTACCAGAGTGGTGTAGGGGAGGTCGAGACGAACAAGTCGCTACAATACACTTGCGGTCTACTAAGTCGAGAAGTTGTCTCAAACTAGAAACTGGCTTGCAAAAGCCACGTAAGCTACAGCACATGCTCGCCGCGCGATATTTTCTATATCCTCTCGTTCTCTTTCGCCACGCGCTTAGTTGACTGTTTGGTTAACATTATTAATTAAAACTTTCACATGAAGTTAATAAAAGAAGAATCAATTTTGTAAACAATGTGGAAGAATTAATTATGTTTACAATTCGCTCTAAACTTTTTACTTATAAGGAAATCTCACCAACTTGATCTCACATCTCAATAAGAAAAAAAGCACACATGCAATATATCAGCCACAGCAATCGATCAAGAGTGAAAATTTGGACCATAATTCTGACATTACGCAGTTGTGATCTTTTGACAGCACAGCTCTTAAACTTCCACACGTATCGGTTGTTTGTCGCTCGTTTTGCAGCCACCTATTCCACTAGTGCTAAACACTGTACAGCAGACTGACAAGAGCTCTCCTATTCGCAGAATGTTGAAGGTGAGATAAGAGGATGGGGGAAGTGGACACATCTGCTTAACCTGCTTTGAAATCTTGTGCGAAAACACATGTTATTCTACGCGAAAAATAATAGACAGTCTAAGTAATATGTCAGATTCACACACGTATGTGTTCAGTATTATTTTAGCAATATTCTTGTGCTGGTATTCTGCAGCAATATTCTTGTGCTGGTATTCTGCAGCAATATTCTTGTGCTGGTATTCTGCAGCTCTATATACGCCTCATAATCAAAACGAATTAACTTAAGCATCTGCAGAATTATTATGGAAGGAAGTTAATGATTTTCGATTTACAATTTATCCATGTCAATCACGTTGAAGAAAGCGTACCTTCTGCAAATGTACTTCACTTCAACAGTTCCAAAATGCAAAATTTTACGTTGCTAAATTTAAAATGCATCTTTGAATAGCAATGTACAAATGTTTGAAACAAAAAGATCTCTGGTGACAGCTACAGGTTAGAACTGCACACTTTGACACAATGAAAAAAGAATGTTGCCAATGTTAAAAGAGTATTTCACAAACCTTTTTCTCAGTCCACTGTACAGTACATGACGCTCGGGCATTAAGCAGCCACATTGTGCTTTTTTGTTTGGTTTTTTTACTTGCTTTCTGGAGGTGTGCATTCAGCCATCTCAACAGGTGAATGTCAATTATAATGATACAAAGGCAAAAACAGCACAACATCCAGCCCCGGTGCGGAGAAAATCGCCGGCCAGTCAGGGATCGCACCTGGGTCCCAGAAGGTCATAACAGCCTACTGTCAGGCTCATGGCCCAGATCTTCACGCGATGTCTTGTAGGTCTGCTATATTTCTCCTTAAAATATGTGGTCAAATTGGTGAGGTTTCCTTGTTAGAAACACAGCAATTTAACATTAAGAAGACCAGACAAACAAAAGGATTTGACCGTTAATTTTATGCTGTTGAAATTCACATTACACAAACATCAATTTTAAATTTTGTAAGTGCGAGAACAAGAGGATTTTTACATTCAAGAACGATTTTAGTCAAAAAGGCGCGTATGTGCGGTAGCTTAGGTGGCCTTAGTGTGCAAATCTGAGGCTGTTTCGCGGCTTGTGGTCTGCATCAAATTGTTAGTCTCGATTGCCTATGCATCATTATGGTACGTTGTAAAACTAACCAGATATGCTACATTTCGTACTACCTACGGCAGTAAATTGACAATGTGATTTTCAAGAAGAAAACCTTAAGAATGAGTGACTCTATACGGAGAAAGATGTTTTAGAAGTGAATAAGGAACTTCAATTATGCTTTGCCTTGCCGCTTTCGAAGAGAGCGGGTGAGTGAATTATAGGCTACACACGATGTATAAACACGCCGGAGAGCGCCTACGCCAGAGAGCGCCTACTCCCGTCCTACCCTCAGGGACATAACTAATAACAAAAGACGTGTAGTGTCCTTGGAAGCGTCAGCGAACACTTTTCGATCAAATAAGTTGTTCGCCATGACATCTCTTACCCCTAGACGACTTTAAAATGCCCCGTATATTCGCCTTAATTTTGACAGCCGAATTACTAAGGTAAAAACTTCCTCACATGTGTTACGTTTCCTATGACATCTCCGGTGTTCGACTTGCGTCCGTTTCAGTGGATGAGGCGAATACACAGGTGTGTGTACAAACTTAAACTTCTTTAGCAGTTTATTGGGCTTATCATGTGGCGACACGACGAAACCAGGTATTTGCTGCTATGGAATTTTTAGAAATGATTCAGATTATCGACGTTGATATTTAAAAATTATTACATCTTCTTTCTTAGAGTCTGCAGGTACAAGAAGTCAGGAAACAGCTAGTCTCAAATGAGAATGGCATTTACGTGGCTCCCTCGAAAAAAGAATAAGAACTGTAAATTTCTTGACTTCTTTCATTTTTAAAATAATACTTATTGTCATGTCTGTGTCAGCTTATAAAACAAACACACGTCGACTTGGACCTTTCGTAAACAGTGTGAATCAAAATTTCAGTTTTCTTTGGCGCCTGTATTTCCTTCTTCTCGTGCATGCAAATTTTCCCTTTTCCTCTATCTAAAGCTTACTAGATGTTACTGCTTGTTCCTGCCGTCCCTGATATACATGTATCTTGTTTCTGAACTTGTATAGCTTGTAAGTAACTATTATGTAATTGTCGTTTCTTGCAGATCCATCTTGGAGTTAGCAAACAACTTTTTTTTAAATGTGTTTTGTCCTTCCTGCTGACCGGGATAACTTGGTTAAGATTTTCTTAATCAGCTTAGTGTCGTCGGTACTTTAGATGTGTCCGAAAAATTTAATGATTCGCATTTGTGTATCACCTGATGCTCTGCCAAACGCCTCTACAATCTGCAAGTGCTACACAGTCGGTAACTATGGTCACTTTTTTGGCCCCAAAAATTATCTTTCGATAATTTTTTCGTTGTCATCTATCTACTCGTTGTCTTTACTTTTCGTTGTAGCTATACGTTCTGAAAACTGCGGGATTTCAGGTTGGATAACTTCTTAGCTTGGTGTTAGTTAATTTTGCTTTCTTATTGGCGACGTTCTTCGTTAGGTAAGATGTTAGCTCTGTTTCTGGTATTCCTTCAAAGCTTCCACTTACGTTCCACTCACAATTTACATGATTTGTATATCCTCTGCAGATCAAACACGTCGAACATCCTCAGCCCACGAGAGACTGGATACTGAGTTGAAAAGTCAATAACAAGCCACGTGATTACGGCACCTTATGGTCCGAACAACTGGGTTTCCATTTAATTAGTAAATAGAAATTGAACTGGAAATACTTTAAATTTATCATGAGCTATATACAATTTTCTGGCTCTGTGTTTGTTTGGAAAAAAGATATGGATATCAGAAAAATATTCAGTGGAGGCACATGTTTTCAGTTTGTGTTTTCATGGTCTCCATATCGGATGCCGTAGGTCTCACAAACGTTCGCCTAGTCCTTTACGGAAACTACGAAACAACACTCAGATGACCAGTCGAGGATTTAAATCCTGTTCCCTTTAAGTTTCATCATACAGGAGGTGCCAAACGTCAGGAAGGGGCTACAACTTCTTTGTTTATCGTTAATTTCCATTCACACATCACAGACTTAAAGATCAAGGATGGGAAATTTTCCACCCTTTCTACGTCGGAATCTGAAAAAAAGGAGACAATAATTTAAGGATTTCGCAGCAGCCCCTTCGTGACTTTTGGCCCACCTTCTACTATCTTGCTAGGTCACAGGTAATAAAGCTTCGACGAAATTGGGACTATTAACTCACGACGGGCTCACAGCTGGCCTCCTGCGGCGGTAGGCAACTACGCAACGAATAAACGGAGCAAAGAGCACGAATACTGGCCCACGAAAGCAGCAGCTAACCGTGAAATACGAGCTCACCAGCAACCAGAGCCGCGACCAGCGGCCACGATGTGGACGGCGTTATTCTTATCTGAGCGACCTTGGACTATTAGCGGGGACCACCGTCGGAAGGACCACACACGCGCCACAACATCAACATTGCGGCCGGAAGGACACTTTGCGCGCTATGGACACAAGGCTACCGGAGGACGACGCATTCGGCGAGGAGACGATGACGACGACGAGAGAATAAAAAGGTGGAAAAGTCGCCGAAGAAAAACTTTTTTTTTCATTTCTGACCGCGCGCCTTGCCGGCGTGGCTTCTCATGCAAAGGAGTTCCTGTGGACGGGGCATTTCTACTCGCCGCGGGCGGGAAACGTCTTGAAAAGGAAGGGCAGGTAATGCCCTCTCTGTCGCTCCGTGTGTGCCCCTTTATCTGTCTCTGTCGCTCTGCGGCTGCCCTAGCTCTGGCCCCTTCCACTGTCAAAGTTGACTCGCAACACACTGGATGAGGAAGAGAGAGGGACACGAGTGAGCGAGAGGGGAGCGCATGGCCGGTGGTGAAGAGGGGGGGGGGGGGGGGGAGGGCGGTTGGCGGCGGCAAGGAAGCGGGAGAGGAAGACAGAGGGAGAATGAGGTAGAGCCAAACCGCGTAGAAGGCCTGGCTCGGACCATTAGGAGCGTTTACGTGCGCGCGCGGCCGGCCACTAACCGGTTTCTCGGTGGCGGCAGCGGCAATGCCAGCGGCTGCGTCGTCGCCGTGGCGACGCCTCACGGGGCAGGGTCGGAGCGTAGCCTCGCGGTTCGCGGCCTATGCGGCATCATGCCAAAATCTCAACATCCCCTTGAGCTGCAAACGTGGCTCGTAGCACTTCTGGTCTTTTGAGAAAATAAATGAAACTAATCGCTTCCACAGAGACTCCTGTGGAAAAAACTGGCGCATGTTCGTAATTTAGGAGCCTGAAAACCCGTGTTAATAATGATAGTAATACGGATCACGAATGAATAGGTGCTGAATCGAATCAAGGGAATTAGTTAATTTGGTAATGGAATGAAATATGTGTCTGCAAGGGGGCAGGGGGTGGCAATAATTGAAAACCGCACACCGAAATCAATGTTTGGATATAGTAACCATGTTCAAACGGATGTTGCTTGCAATAGTTATGACAAAATGAAGAACCTAGCACACAAAAGACAAGCTTAGCGAGCAGCATCAAATCAGTGTTCGAACAGAAGATGACAACAGATCTACTGACCAAACTGCAAGTCATTAAGCCTTACCTGTTCGCTACAGGTAATTGTTAAAGTTTTTCCGAAAAATAAGACCACTGTCCCCAGGGGTTTTTGGTGAACATGATGAGTAAGAGTTATCTTCTGGCTTCATTGAGTGTGATGATGACGTAATGTCGTCTTCAGGATTCGTTATCGTCGCTTTATTGGTATTATATTTTTTCTTGCATGCTATTCTTATCGTAATAGAACAATAATATAATATAAAGAGTAGCAACCAACGTGATAGCGTATTTGGAAGAGACCTCTTGAGATTGGAAATTTTCATATTGATCATATAATGGTAAGACCTATGCTTCGAAAACAGATCTTAAACTATAAGACATTTCCATGGACAGACACGACTCTGACCATAATTTATTGGTTATCTGCTGCAAATTAGAAATAAATAAATTGTAAAAACATACGGAAACGAAGACATGAGACCTGGAAGAAATAGTGACTGTTGAAAATTTTAGGAGGAGCAATGTTCGACTGAAACATGGGCAAGGAATATAACAAAAAGAAGAATAGGAAGCTTTGAAAGACCTAGTAGAAAACCTTGGATTACGCAGGAGATACTGCATTTAATTGGAGACAGGAGGAAAAACATAAATGCAGCAAAAATCAGGCAAAAGTGACTACAGACGTATCAAAAGTGAGACTGACAGAAACTGCAAGATGGTAAGCAAGAATGGCTAAGAGAACAACTGCAAAGACGTGAAAGCATGCATAACTAGGGGAAAGGTAGAATCGATCTATTGGAAAACACAAGAGAAGCACGAATATTGAGGCCTCAGGCGGCAATCTATTAGTAAGCAAAGAAGGGAAAACTGAAAGCAGGAAGGAGTACGTACGAGGTCTAAGTAAGGTGTGATACTACATTTAGTTTATTAGGGAACTAAGCTATAAAAAAAATTGCCTAGCGATTTTCTGTGTGTCTCCGAGAAGACAGTCAGACGGAAACTGCTTAATATTATTTCCTATGTACGAGAGTACTTCGGGCCAATTTAGTTTTAAGCCTCTGCACGCCAAAAGTGCAGAGATACACCCGTGGGGGGGTAGCTTTTAGGACCAGCCAGGAAATGGTAACCTAACAGATTTCGAGAGTTACCTCAGAGATCGCTGGTAAGAGAGATACGCATTTCTGTAGGAATGACCGTTTAGAGCGGCAACAGAAAAGAGCACCTACCGTGACAGTGTACTGTTTTCGTGCTGGGATCGAGAATCTAAGTAGGACCCAGCAGGGTGTCGTCGAGTACGCAACACGAAACGCTCGGGTCCGTCACAGAGAATAACCACGAGCCGCCGTCGACACATGACAGAGATGCTATGGCCTACACTCTACGGGCTACGTGACACGTCATGATGCTCCACTGTTTCTCCTGATTGGTAGCATATCCCTCCCTTACTCGCCTCAAGCTTATTGGGACTTCTTTGGTAAAATTTATGTCTCTTTTATTTTAACTTATTCTTGATAACATGAGAAATTGATATTGAGCATCATTGCACGCATTTCTCCTGATTTTAGTGCTTAATATTCGTTTTATGTTGTAAATTTTGAATGCAGAATACATCGCGATTACAGGGTCGAATCGTTGCTTATCCCGTTTGATATGGCTCTGACCTTCCGCTTCACTTTCATCTCCACGATTAGCAAGGATTAATCAACGTTGAAAGTGACTGGTCGTTCACCCTTGCAAGTAAAATCTAATCACATGCTTCCAACGCTACGCGATATGGCATGATCTTCATTGGGTGCTATTCGCTAGCGGAAGCAGTGGGTTCAAATGGTTCAAACGGCTCTCAGCACTATGGGACTTAACTTCTGAGGTCATCAGTCACTTACAACTTAGAACTACTTACACCTAACTAACCCAAGGACATCACACACATCCACGCCCGAGGCAGGATTCGAACCTGCGACCGTAGCGATCCCGCGGTTCCAGATTGTAGTGCCTAGAACCGCTCGGCCACAATGGCCGGCTTCGCTCAGGGAACTGAGACTGTGTGGTAGTTGGAATAAAAGAATAAACTTTAAAGTGAAAGAGGTAACTAAAATTTATTGTAAATATATTCTAACTATTTACAATACTTGTTAAAGCATAGGAGGTAAAACTTTTTTATTGCATCATGTTCTAACTATTTACAATACTTGTTTATCATCATCATCATCATTTAAGATTGATTATGCCTTTCAGCGTTCAGTCTGGAGCATAGCCCGCTTATAAAATTCCTCCATGATCCCCTATTCAGTGCTAACATTGGTGCCTCTTCTGATGTTAAACCTATTACTTCAAAATCTTTCTTAACCGAATTCAGGTACCTTCTCCTTGGTCTGCCCCGACACCTCCTACCCTCTACTGCTGAACCCATGAGTCTCTTGGGTAACGTTGCTTCTCCCATGCGTGTAACATGACCCCACCATCTAAGCCTGTTCGCCCTGACTGCTACATCTATAGAGTTCATTCCCAGTTTTTCTTTGATTTCCTCATTGTGGACTCCCTCCTGCCATCGTTCCCATATACTAGTACCTGCAATCATCCTAGCTACTTTCATATCCGTATCCGTATCCTGAATCCACCCAGCTGTCGCTCCCATACAACAAAGTTGGTCGTAAGATTGAACGGTGCACAGGTAACTTAGTCTTGGTACTGATTTCCTTCTTGCAGAAGAGAGTAGATCGTAGCTGAGCGCTAACTGCATTAGTTTTGCTACACCTCGCTTCCAGTTCTTTCACTATGTTGCCATCCTGTGGGAATATGCTTCCTAAGTACTTGAAACTGTCCACCTGTTCTAACTTTGTTCCTCCTATTGGCACTCAATCCGTTTATATTTCTTTCCCACTGACATTACTTTCGTTTTGGAGATGCTAATCTTCATACCATAGTCCTTACATTTTTGATCTAGCTCTGAAATATTACTTTGCAAACTTTCAATCAAATCTGCCACCACAACTAAGTTATCCGCATATGCAAGACTGGTTATTTTGTGTTCACATATCTTAACCTCACCCAGCCAGTCTATTGTTTTCAACATATGATCCATAAATAACAACAGTGCGGTTGCAGCCTTCACTTACCCCTGAAACTACTCTGAATCATGAACTCAATTTACCGTCAATTCTAACTGCTGCCTGACTATCCGTGTAAAGACCTTTAATTGCTTGCAAAAGTTTGCCTCCTATTCCATAATCTCTTAGAACAGACAATAACTTCCTCCTAGGAACCCAGTCATATGCCTTTTCTAGATCTATAAAGCATAGATACAGTTCCCTGTTCCACTCATAACACTTCTCCATTATTTGCCGTAAGCTAAAGATCTGGTCCTGACAACCTCTAAGAGGCCTAAACCCACACTGATTTTCATCCAATTGATCCTCAACTAATACTCGCACTTTCCTTTCAACAATACCTGAGAAGATTTTACCCACAACGCTGATTAAAGAATACCTCTGTAGCTGTTACAATCTTTTCTGTTTCCATGTTTAAAGATTGGTGTGATTACTGCTTTTGTCCAGTCTGATGGAACCTGTCCCCACTCCCAGGCCATTTCAATTATCCTGTGTAGCCATTTAAGACCTGACGTTCCGCTGTGTTTGATGAATTCCGACTTAAATTTCATCCACCCCAGCTGCTTTATTGCACTGCAATTTATTGACCATTTTCTCCACTTCATCAAATGAGATCCTATTTCCATCATCATTTCTATCCCATTTAATAGTTCAACTCTCATATTTTTTCTTAGACGCAATATATGTGTGGGTGACCAGAGATGTGATTTTTGGAAGCATGCAATGATCTCGTCTGCTGGTGCTGACTTGGGAATAACTGGAAGTGTTTATCGCAGATCTCCTAGGGGTATAAGTAGACATCCTCCCATCACTTCAGAGTTTCCTCGCAAATCTTGTAAGGTTCTGTCGATGGCTTCGAGCGATTTTATGTGTGCCATTGCACATTTGTCCCAGTAGTTGTAGCCTGCTTTAGTTCACACTGTCCAGATGCTCTTGAGGTTTTACATACCAGGAATTTTTCTTCGGCTATATTCATATTTTAGGGTGGAATGGGCAGTTCGCCCTCATTCCGTAAGTGAGACTGCAACGTCGGATGATGCCAGTGCAAGTGCGAATCTTGTTCATCTCGTATTTCCGCCAGCAAGAGATTTATAAAAAAACGTTTTCCCGGTACCGCCTGGTGCGTCCAACTAAATAATTCCCACTGCGTTTTTGTCGATCCAGTCCATGATAATGTTCTAATCTTCCTTTTGATTGTCATTGACGAGTGTTTTGCGTGATCAGTGTATTGAAGTAGTCCGTTGATGTAGTTTTCTTCCTTTGAGATTTCGAAGTTTCTTTCCGTGCTTGCATCCTAAGTTGTACTAAGGTGTGGTTGTTTGTTGCTAAAATTTATGTTCTAGGCGAATGAGTGTGTCGTTGAAGATATTGTCGTCGAATTCGATGGTCAGTTCAGGATGAGCTTGTCGGATTTGGTACGGTATGTCAGTACCAGTAGAGGATGCATATAGGAGGCGCACGGAGGCCGCCCCCCCCCCCCCCCCCCTCCCTCCTTTGACGGCCGCGCGCATTGCCACCCGCACCGCCCCCGCCAGTCAGGCCGCACACTGTTCGTTCGTTTCTTTCGTCAGTCGACTCTACTGAATCGAGTTATCGAGTAGTTGTACTTTCCCATGAAGCAGGCGCATCCACGTCATCTTATTTTATACGTTTCTATCCGGCACATAGACAGCTAACACATGTTGTTGTTGTTGTTGTCTTCAGTCCTGAGACTGGTTTGATGCAGCTCTCCATGCTACTCTATCCTGTGCAAGCTGCTTCATCTCCCAGTACCTACTGCAACCTACATCCTTCTGAATCTGCTTAGTGTACTCATCTCTCGGTCTCCCTCTACGATTTTTACCCTCCACGCTGCCCTCCAATGCTAAATTTGTGATCCCTTGGTGCCTCAAAACATGTCCTACCAACCGATCCCTTCTTCTAGTCAAGTTGTGCCACAAACTTCTCTTCTCCCCAGCTAACACATATCTTCGAGGAAAGTCGCGGCCATTCTAAAGATCTCGATACGTTATTATGTCTGCCATTTGTTCGAGAAATATCACGAAAATTCTACTGTTTGCTTGCACAGAGAACCTTCGATACATATTTGCCCGCATCTCGTGGTCGTGCGGTAGCGTTCTCGCTTCCCACGCACGGGTTCCCGGGTTCGATTCCCGGCGGGGTCAGGGATTTTCTCTGCCTCGTGATGGCTGGGTGTTGTGTGATATCCTTAGGTTAGTTAGCTTTAAGTAGTTCTAAGTTCTAGGGGACTGATGACCATAGATGTTAAGTCCCATAGTGCTCAGAGCCATTTGAACAATCGATACATAGCGTTATAAATACGGGCTATTCGCCGAATAGGAAGCTAGTTTACTTTCAGAAGAAGAAATATTACGGTAAGACTGAAGCATGGATAAGCAGAAAGTCCTAGTTGTAGCAAGTGCAAGTGTGAAGATTAGTCAGGAACGGGATGAGGATGTTTTTTTTTTTTTTTTTTAATTCATAGTACGCTTCTATGGGACCAAATTGCTGAAGTCATCGGTCCCGAGGCTTACACACTGCTTAAACTAAGGACACCACACGCACCCATACCCCAGGGAGGACTGGAACCGCCGACGGGGAGAGCCGCGCGCATCGTGGCAAGGCGCCACCTAGACCACGAGGCGGAATGAGAGTGATCAGTTTATTGTGAAGTATTGTTTATTTGGTGGAGTCACTCCTTAGAATACGTCACCAAAGTTTATTTTTCAATTTATTTTCTTCTGCGAGCAACTGCTGTAAATTATGTATAGTTAAGTACTTAAGGTGCCACATATTTTGTCTTAGTTCAATAATCTTGCACCGTATTTACACTGAAATTATTCTTCTCCTTTCATTGCTAAATCTGACATTAACATTCATCATCTCTGGAAATGGAGAAACTCTGTAAATAGACTATTTTAAAATCTTTGATCCCACAAAATTTCGCTGGACCATATACTTATCTTTGTACCTGATGTTGACATAACAGCCGAAAACCGGTTTGTGAAATAAATAATAAATATAGTAGTTGCGCCTGTTTTCATTCATAAGGAGGACAATATTACAGAAATAGATGAGGACGTGGGTGAAGATGACACTGGAGATACGACAGAGCGAGAATAATTTGTCAAAACAATGAAAGACCTTAGTCCAAATAAGACCCAAGGAAGGACGACATTCCCTCGGAATTCCTGATATCCTTGGCATGGCAAGACTATTCCTCGTGCTGTGCTGCATGTACTAGACTGAGGAAATACTCTCAGATGTAATTATTACATTCGTTTAATAAGTTATGCTTGCGAAATACGGACATTTATTAACCTCAGAGGAATTGAAAAACTGGTAGAAGCCGACTTCGGGGAAATTCAGTTTGAGTCCCAAGGAAATGTGGAAACAGGTGAGACAGTAATTAACCTGTATCATATCTCAGAAAATAGATTAAAGGTAGGTGAACCTACAACTGAAGTAATTGTAGATTTAGAGAAAACTGTTGTTGACTGGACTACACTCTTTGATATTTTGAGGCCAACAGGGATAAGATACAGAGAGCGATAGATTATTCACAACTTGTACCGAAACAAGACATCAGTTATAAGAGCTGGACGACAAGAAAGGAATGCAGTAAATGAGATGGGAGATGTCGTTCAGCCAATACACTGAACAAGCAGTGAAAGAAATCAAGGAGAACTTTGGTAAGAGAACTGAAGTTGAGGGAGAGGAAATAAAAACTTCGGGTTTGCTGATGACACTGTAATTTTGTCAGAGAGGGCAAAGCGTTTGGAAGACAAACAGAATGAAGAGTGACTTGAGAAGAAGTTGTAAGATGGACTTCAACAAAAGTGAAACAAGGGTAATGCAATGTAGTCGAATTAAATGAGACGATGTTAAGGGAAGCAGGTAACGAAACAAGAAACTTACAGTGATAGATGAGTTTTGCTATTTGTGCAGTAAAATAACTGATGATGGCCAAACTAGGGAGGATTTAAAGTGCAGATTGGCAATAGCCAGGAAGGTACATCTGGAAAAAAAGTATTTGTTAACATATAATATAAATTTAAGTGTTAGTTATTTCTGAAGTTATTTGTGTTTTATGTAGCCTAGACGTATATGAAAAGTGGGCGATAAGCAGTTCAGAAAAGAAAAGAGTAGAAAATTTTGACTTGTGGTACCTTAGATGAATGTTGAAGATTATATGTTAGATCGAATAACTAAAGGGGAGATGCGAATATAATTTGAGAAAAAAGGAATATGTGGCACAACTTGACTAAGTGAAGAGATTGGTCAAAAATATGGAAACATCGAAAACATAAAACACTACCATGCCTAATACCGTGCAGGAAACCGCTGGCTTTTAAAGAAGTTTTGAGTCGTCTCGCAATGTATAAATACAGGTCCTGTACGGTTTCCAGGAGACTCTTTTACCATTCTTTCAGCTAAATAGCGGCAAGTTAAAATGGATGTAGATAGCGGTCACGCAACCTTCTGTCAAAAAGTAGACCACAAAGATTTAATAATATTGAGATCCGGTGAGATAGTGGTGCCCAGGTGGATGCAGAGATAATCCTCGTGCCCACAACACCAGTCCTGCCCTACGTGAGCTATGTGAACAATGGCTCTATCGTCTTGGAATACAAAATCACTTGTGAGAAACAAACACTATGTCATGGGATTGACATGATCAGCCAAAATGGACACATAATACTTGGCAGTAATAATAGGGCCTATGAAATACCACGATATGGCTGCCCAAGTCACCACCGGTTGTCCTCCATGTTTCACTCTTGTGACATAAACTCGGCCAAAAGCTGGAAACAGTGTGAAACAAGATTCATTCGACCAAGCGACTTTCTTCCATTACGCCACAGTCCAGAATTTATTGCTCGGGCACCACGTTTTCCTATTACGGGCATCTGCATCACTGATGAGTGGTCTTGGAATTGTAGCTCATCCTGGCATTTCTATCTTATGGAGCTCCCTTCGTGTTGTTTCGATGCTTACAGGGTTCGCGGGTGCGACATTCACTTCTGCATTCGCTTACAGCTCTTATTTTTCGTCACAATCCTCATCAAAGATCGTCTGTCACGACCGCTAAACACACATTTTCGTCCACGTTGTTACTTAGTGGGTCATGTTTTCCCGCTTTCTCTGCATGCGGTAGTAATCTTCGATATGGTGGCTCTTGAAGCACCAATCGCACCAGCTACCTTGTTTACTGAAGCACCCACCATACGAGCATAACAATATGCCTACGTTTCAAATCACTTGGCTCAGACATAACGCATCCGCGAGTACACAGAACACTGACGCTTGCAACGTATTGAGGATACGGCACAGGTGCCGTTCGTAGTCAGATATAACATCGCAACCTGCAGGCTTAGCTATCATCTGCATTTATGTTCAAGCATGGGTTTCTCGCGGTATTTCCAAATTTTTGTAGGACCCCAGTAGTGCGAGACACGTCTTGTGACACCAAGGAATATTCAGTATGGTAATGAAGGGAAGTGTGGAAGGCAAAACTGTAGAAGAATATCTAGGCATGCATACAGTAAAGAGTTTCAAATAGATGTAGGTTCCAGAAGTTGTTCAAAGATGAAGAGACTTGCATGAGATGGACACGGCGAGCTGCATCAAACAAGTCTTCGAACTGGGACTGAAGACCACATCAACAGCGTGAAAGACTATTATTTCGCCATTTGTGTCAAATTTGTATCGACCCACAACCAAGTGAGTGCTGAGAACTTGAATCCTAACTCGTTAGCTATAAATGCAGCCTTATTACAGGCATTGTGAAGTATATCATCTCCTCGCCCATTTTTGCTTCTTATTGATTTGCTTTGGAAACCGCGTGTATTTACGTGCCCACGTCATTTCTTTCGAAACTGACCTTACAGCCAGCGGCTGTTTAACGTTCTTCCTTCTTTTATAATGAGCTTTCTGTTACTTCTCAGGCGACACTGTAATCTTCTTTGCTGTCACTGTCATTAGTTCTAGGTACATATAAATTTTATTGACATTATATTTGCCTTACTTAATGCTCGTTATATTAACTTGCACGAGTCGCCTCAGTAAGTTTTACTTATTTTCAAATAATCTAGTGCCATAGCAATAGAAATTGGTTGTCGTGTTCATTCGCTTTTGCCCATCAAGGTGAAATAATTACGTGTTTTCGTGTCAGCTCAAGTACATAAATGTCGCCTTCTCTCACAACAGTGGGTGGTCATAGTCCTTAAAATGCATTGACAGGGCGATTATCTAAATTTTTAAGACTGTTTCACGTAGGATTCATAGCCAGACAGAAGTAGTCGAAGACAGAGAATGTCATTTTCGTAACTCAAACTTTTCGGACGAGCAGAAAAATAACAACTACAGTAACATCTGTCGGCTACTCACGCCATAGGTACATGTTTTAAATTTCAAAAGTTCTTAATTCAATGTCTAATACGTAATTTAAAACAATATTTCTTTGAACTCGCGGCGCCATTTCCGAACACTATGGTGAAGTGCTCGTTGAACAGGACCTCGCAATATTATCCGACCAAGCTATGAGTGGCCCTGTAACGATATAATCTATTGCGCTACTGCATATGGTAAGGGCACATCTGTTACCTCTTTTATGTTCCTCTCGGAAGAGGATAATAATAAAAACTGCAGACTTTCATGCAGTGTGAGTCCGGAATATACTGAAAACCTTTAAAAGTCTGATTAGCAACGTTATTTGACGCGTTTCTGACACGATTAACCTTTCATGTCCGGTAGCTCCTTACAAAGTAATTCGGTTGGTTCAATTACCACTGTGCTTGTACCGCACAGAAACTACCGACAATAGGTCTGCACATCCTTATAACACAAATCTTGCATCGTTTTTACAGAGGAAGTTTCCTCTGACTTAAAGCACTAGACGGTGATAACATAACTAAATGTTCACTTCCATCCTCATCTTAAGCTTGATTTCTTGCAACGACGAGATGCTACAGTGTCTACAAGAAAGTATAAGAGGTAATCAAATGACGAGACAGATGGTAAAAAGTTATCTTCATTATTTCAAACGTAATAGCCAGAAGTGTTAATGCACTAATCCCATTGTAAGACAAGACGTTCATTGCCTTCATGGAAAATTTTTGGGGTTGTCTACGGAACCATGATAGCACCTAGGCGTACCCCTCTTCACCCGAAAAAAATCAGAAGTCACGAATGTCTTTCTTCAGGGATCCAAAAATATGGAAATTGGATGGAGAGAGATCAGAACCGTATGGAGGATGCGTAAGACTGCCCGCCGAAACTTCTGCAACGTAGTCGAAACAACATTGTAACATGTGGTCGGGCGCTTTTCGAAGGACGAGAAATAACACAACTTTTCTCATTTGCACGTTCGACGGATACGTTATCAATCGGGAAACTCCTCAGTGTGGCTGATGAATAATTTGTTCGTCATGACGCAACAGAAATAACGCTTGCTTTGTGCACCCGAATGCAAACCGTGTGGAGGGACATTCTTCAGAACGGCACTCTTTGTTTCCATACCATGAGATTCACGGACTGTGATTGCAGTGTGAGGAGTTTTCAAGGCATACTTAATTCTCAGAGTAAGAGATCATGTGCAAATCTGCGATCCTAATAATTTGTGAACTGTATATATACTGACGCAAACTGAAAATATTACAATGCGAACGCCTTTCATATTCCTGTATTTACATGCCAGTGAGATATGTTAAATAAAATTTCATTCTTATGTCAGATTACTTTTAGTACAGCAAAAAGCTGTCCCTTCAAATCGAGAATAATGTTACTTCATAAAGGCTGTTGGGTGTGTTTAACGTTACTGGATCACTACACAGCATGCCCAGGTGACGTGCACCTGCAACTTAGCGCGATGTTTCGGGCGCTGAGTGACATGTGAGGATCATATCGACAGATCTCACACACACACACAATTAGCTGTCGTCAGATGCCTGCTGAACGGGTCGTGACACGATGGACTGAAAGAACAGTGAGGTAAAAGGAGTAGGCAGCCATCCTTCCAGTATTTTAGCACTGTTAGACTGGCTCTGACAGCTGAAATCCAGGTTAAGCTTACAGGCATAGTGTCACCAAGAACAGTCGAGAAGATATTACTAGAATCTGGATTGAGATTTGGAGCTGTCCTGCATCGCTTACCGCTGAGAACATACCAGTTACAGTAAGGATTCCCATGACGTAGAGCAAGAGTGATCTAGAACAATGAGTGGCATTCTGTGTTGTTTGGCGAAGAGTCTCTCTCCTCTTTGTGGCTGTCCAATCGACTCCAGCGTGTCCGTAAACGCCTGGGTGAAAGAACACAGGAAGCAGCGATTACCGAGATCACTACCTCTCTTTCCAACTCGTTGCGTCATGATGCGGCGAATTTTTGGGTACGACAACATGACTGGTTTGGTAATTGTTGAAGGGAGGTTGAACGCTCGCCAATATGTAGCAAGAATGATAAAATGTATTGTTATACGATTCAGGACCAAGATACCAATTGCCATATTCCACCATAATAATGCAAGACCCCAAGGAATAGAAGGATCGTTGGCTAGCCTACTTCACCCTCTAATTTGTCGCCCATTGAGCATGTCTGGGATGCGATGAGACGACGTTTACTCCAATACGCGCTTCCTATCAGCAATATTCATGAGCTTCCCTAGCACGTGTTTCAGACACGGCAAGAACTTCCTTAAGACAACATTCGGAGGCTGTTGGTTCCATGCCACAACGAAAACCAGAGTGTATCGCTGTCCGCGGAGCTCATACCTCATCCTAATGTTCATGTTGGACATCAGTTCGAACGAAATCGAATTTTAATGGTTTAAATCCCGTTACGTTATGGACGTATCTACAAATGTAGATCAATATCAGACTGGTGCTTCATGGTTTAATACTGTCCACTTGGATCAGTGTATGTAATCTCTGGTTGAGACTTCATTCCAGCAACATGCATTCTTTTTAATGCAGCAATTATCCAAAAGTAGCCGAAAGCAAAGTTTAAAATAAGTTATCAGTTCATTTGCTAGGCATTTCAATGTGAACACTGACATACGCCGCATCACCTGGTTTCACTGTGTATACAAAGCCGTTAAGAAAGTACTTACGAAAGTCATAGTTCTTCTGTGTAATGGTAGCTAAAATGTGATTTTCTCCCTCTGTGTAAAGAATCACATGCACTGGATCAAGACTGGTAATGGTGAAAGGAACCAATCCAGACCTTTTTGAATGAAGCGTTTATCGTTCTCCTGAAGTGGGGAAAAAATATCACTCACAATTGGTTGGCGAGGATTTGAGCCCTGCTTCTAAAAATATAGTCCAGCATCAGCGATCGTTGGAGAGAACTCATCGCCAAAGGCCAACAGACTAGGCCGCAGCAACGATTTCGTCTACGGAGATGAGTCGATAACAGGAATAATGTTAGTTTTGTTTTTGATTTACAAAATGGCTCCGAGCACTATGGAACTTAATATCTGAGGTCATCAGTCATCTAGAACTTAGAACTACTTAAATCTAACTAACCTAAGGACATCACACACATCCATGCCAGAGGCAGGATTCGCACCTGTGGTCGTAGCGGTCACGCGGTTCCAGACTGATGCGCCTAGAACCGTTCGGCCACACCGTCTGGCTTTTGATTTACACGGAAGCTTTATGTGATCAGTTACAGTATGAAACCGTGGAGATAATAGGATTCTGAGAAAGGTGGTGAACAAAAATTCCTTCTAATTATACCAATAAGCGAGTCTTTGGAGAGATACCGTGACAAGTAAGTACTGAATCTTGTGATGATTGAAAGCTTACAGGAAACATCTGTTGTATTAAAAGACGGCAATGCTGTAGATCAAGACTAAAGAGGTTTTAAGCCACAAAAATTCCTGTAACATCTAGTATGCTTTTAGTTACTCTTTGAATATATTTACATTAAATAGTCTTAGACTGCGGTATGAAAGCCGGCCGTTGTGGCCGAGCGGTTCTAGGCGCTTCAGTCCGGAGCCGCGATGCTGCTACGGTCGCAGGTTCGAATCCTGCCTCGGGCATGAATGTGTGTGATGTCCTTAGGTTAGTTAGGTTTAAGTAGTTCTAAGTTCTAGGTGACTGACGACCTCAGATGTTAACTCCCATAGTACTCAGAGCGATTTGACCCATTTTGCGGTATGAAAACGATAGGAAACCACTGTGAGCCTTTGAAGGTCATGAATCAAACTCAGTAAGCAACTGCTCATTGCTCTTCAGTACTATGCTGCTGAGATGAATTGGAGAAAATGAGGTTATAATCTAATTACTGGAGCGAGGGTTGAAAGAGTGATGTTGGTGGTGGAGAGGTAAGGTTGCAAGTGCGGACGCCAGCGCGATGTCTCGTCGCCGTAACGAGGCGAGCTGCCGCTGACGGCTTCCCAGTTTCCGGCGACAGTGACAGCTTCCTTTGTGCTCGCCGGCGGATGCTGGCGGCACGTCCCAAAGCCAGGCGCCTCTCACATACCCAGCGCACCCATTCAGCCGCTGCTCCCCACGCACTGCATTTCCCGTATCGTCGGTAATCTTCAGTCTGATGGCGGACCGTAATAAGTCTTATCTAGAAGAATGTCCCATTATCATAGGCACTATATTTCCCACTATGTTGCCAATTCCTTGCGACATAAGCTGTGTAAATGTTTGCTGAAACATACGTAAATGAATGTAAACATTTAGAGCGTTTTTATATCTTGTGTTCCCAACGTGTTATCGGCTTTCGGTGACAATATGGTACTTCATTATATCCAAATCGGCGTATAAAATAGAACACTATAAAATAATTCCTGTGTTCACGTAACATACCGTAGCAGTATATTTTTAACTTGCTTTCTTTATCAACAGCTGGACAGAAAATTACTGCCATACTAGACTTTGAATATTTGTTATCAATGTCATTAAAGATACAGCTCTGTATGTCTGATGAAAAAGAGCATTTCGTGTCTTATCAAAGCATTGTTTTCTTTTTATGTACTTTGATGCAGTATTATAACTAAAACATCTTGGGAAGACACAACTACTTTCGAAAGTAAAACTGTTTAAAAACAAAATATATGTGCAGTTTTGTTTTCGCTTCTTTGAGGCTTTGTTTATTGTTCATTTGCCAGTACAGAAATATACGACTGTCTTGGAGAACATAAATAAGTTGATATACGGAAACTGCGCCAAGTGAAGAGAGAATGTATTCAAAGAGAGAAAGTATTCGTTGCCCAAAAGCGTGTAATCAGAATTATAGCTGGAGCCCAACCAAGATCACCTTGCAGACATTTATTTAAGGAACTCGGGATATTCTCAGTCCCTTCGCAATACATGTATTCACTTACGAAATTTGTTGTTAATAACCCATCCCAATTCAAAAATAACAGCGAAATGCATGACTACAACAATAGAAGAAAGGATGATATTCAGTATTCTGGATTAAATTTCACTTTGGCACGGAAACGGGTGAATTATGCTGCCACAAAAATCTTTGGTCATGTGCCAAATAGATTAAAAGTCTGAGATATAGCCAACCAACATTTAAAAGCTAATTAAAAGAATTTCTGAATGACTACTCCTTCTACACAATAGATGAATTCTTAGATATGAAGTAGTAACTGCAAAAAAACGTAATAATTAGTTATTTTGTGTAAAGAAAACTTACGTTAAAGTGACACGTTCCACATAATCACGAAATATCATGCCGGCCGGTGTGGCCGAGCGGTTCTAGGCACGTCAGTCTGGAACCGCTACGGTCGCAGGTTCGAATCCAGCCTCGGGCATGGATCTGTGTGATGTCCTTAGGTTAGTTAGGTTTAAGTAGTTTTAAGTTCTAGGGGACTGATGACCTCAGATGTTAAGTCCCAGAGTGCTCAGAGCCATTTCAACCATTTGAACGAACTGTCGTATTCATGATCTATGGAACAAAGATAAATGTATGTAGGCCTATGTATGTATGAATTTGGCTCTGGGTATTTCTGGAAACTACCTGCTCGCTACGTCACTGCCTGCTTGCACCTCCAGGATCCTGGTCCACCGGAAGCGCTCCCGTGAATCACAGTCTACCTGAACACCAGAAATTCTCGTCCATCCCAGCGGATGACCGCTTAACCAATCACTCTTAGCACTACTTTAATTTCCATATTGTTCAGCTCGTGCGTCCTCCCTGTCTGTGTGCTTGTAGAGGCCATATGGAAGCGTCAGTGACCATCAGCGGTAATTCATGTGACCACTGTCACGAAAATAACTAACAGAAAGGAATCTGTATTTTTCGCTGCTCAAAACAGAAATCAACATATTCCCGAGAAATGCTTAAGACCAATGACTATAAGGTGATTAGGACAAACGAGCATTAATATGGAGCAACAAACCAGCATTAGGTTGCTGTCTTGATAAGGATAAACTAAGCATTGGTAACATTGAAGAGGAAATGGAAATAATATACAAAATAGAAAAAGAAAAATAAGTAAAAGTTTTAGTAGAGCTGGAGATCAACGTTGAGAGAAGAAAGGAGCCCAGCAGAATGCTTAATACGCGAAATTAATTTGCTACTAAGGCTTACTTAAAATGTTATTTATAACATGCGATTTAATCTTAATTTTAATGACCAACAGCCTCAGTTGCACCGATTGCCTACAATTTACCTAGGTTTAAGTCGGGATAACCCAACTTCCTTCAGAATAAACGTAACTACCATTTGTCCATAGTGGACATCGTCAAGTTAAAACCACAAATCCATAAATTATCGTCAGACTGTAAAAACTTATTTGAAACTGCCTCGGCCCCACTTCGCGACCGCGATGCAGCAGCCACGAGAGTTGTACTGGAACTCCAGTACCAGTTCCAAACTGTCACAGTATGAAAATCTCATTTTCCGGAGACTGTAACTCTGACCCGGTCATCTCGCTCACATTCTGAAATTGTGTCCGTTGACGTCGATGAGACATTAAAGTACTAATTTTCCAATACGCTTGGCTATTCCTCTCTGAAAAAACTTAGCTTAACATTCATTTTTTCATCCACACAAGCGAGAGAGATTATAGACCTTACTTTACGTCACCACTAACAAGACTTAATCACTTAATGCTAGTGGACTGACGTATACATCTCTAGAGTTTGGGTTTATTTGAGTCATTCGTTTTGGTTGTTTCAATTTTCTCACATCGTCAGAAGTAAATGCATGCATACTCTTTTACCGTGCCTACCCGCATTATGAAAATCACTCAGCACCTGAAGTAATCCTCATGCACCATTGATAATCAGTAGATAAAAACGAATGTTGGAGCAAGTACAATAAGGCATCACTCCGAATCTGAACGCTTTTAAGAACTTCTCTTAAAGTTCGAATGGCATACCGAAGTAATGTGGGACAGTTCGTCACTTTCTCTGCTCAGTGTGTCAAGTGCGTAGCTGTGTGGTGCTAATGACTGTGATGGGTGTTTGTGCTGTGTAATGATGTGTTTGCATTGATATGGATGATTATGGAAATGAAAAGAGGGGAGAGGGTGGAGCCGGCGGCCACCGGTCTCCATAAGGGAGGGCGCCGAGCTTAACGTCCCCATCCGCAGGATAGATCACTATCAACAGTGTCCTTAACAACAGCTCACAATTTCAAAACAACAAGAATAAAAGTGAGCTGCATTATTCATGCTTTTGCTTGACACTGTTACGGAAGGGGACAAAAATTCGTGGTAACAGAAACATTCGATGGTAACCCTAGTAAAACTGAGATACTGAAGGAACGAAGTTTTAAAACAAAATAACTAATATTGTCCCCCCATTTCCGCTCCATAGCAGTATTTTGACTGTTTTCACTATACAATATTAGTGTTTGTGTGTGCATTTGCTTGCGTGTGTGATTATGTGTTGGTGTGATCGCTAACGAATGCGACTGCATTTGTAGATTTGTCTAAAACTGATTTGTTTAATTCATATTATATATATCTGTTAAAATTTGTTAGTTTAAATCATAGTATGGGACCACATTTCTGCAGAGAGCGCTCGCCGTTTCCGTAAACCAATTTCCTTAAGCCATATGCGTGCTGTGCACATAATCCCCCAAAGGGGTTTGGAATTTAGCGCAGGACTCCTTCTACCGCAGGTAAACGCGAGGCTATATGAATGGTAGTGGTGAGGTTTTAATTATCACCTCGAGAAAATCAAGCTAGACCATTAAAATTGGTGATACGAGGGACGTTCGCTAAGCAGTGCAACACATTATTTCTTCTTGGTTTCATTCAGGATTCCAATAAACCTTATTACTCCCCACCCTTCTGGCTACAAAACCTTGTTTATTCAACATCATCTTCGTTCAGTGCGACGGTCTTAAAACGCCATCTTTCTGGGAGGGCCTGTAAGGTATACCCGCACTGTGCCACACTAGTGGTCGACATCGGAGCCAACGTCTTGCTCTATCAATAACATCCCCATCATCCATGTACTGCTTCCCAAGGAGTTCATCCTTTATAGAGCCAAACAGACAGTCCTTCGTTGTTCTTTAAGGTCTTCTATTAGGCGGTGAGAAACCCAGTGGGCACACACCACTCGTCCACCACTGAGTACACCAAGTGGTGGACGAGTGTGACAGCATCACCAACAGAGGCCTGCAGTACAGCGAGGTGCTTCACTGTGATTCGTCGATCACCTCGAATGAGTTTGTCTGTGCGTTCCAACATCACAGCTGGGAGCGGCCGGCAAGCACGCGGGAGATCGGGCAGGTTTGCTCGGCCATGTTTCGATGCTGATAGAAGTCACACCCAACTACTCACCATGCTTTTGTTCAATGCCAGGACTCTGTAGACATCCTACAAGCGCCTATGAATATCTGCGATGTTCTGGTCTTCCACCAAAAGAAACTCATTGACGGCGCTCTGCCTGGAACGCGCCTCCGTTACAAACGCCATTTTGAAGGTTAAGTATAGCGTGCCCTCTATAGGAACTTTATGAAACGATAGTGGCTGAAGCGGGAGTATTCCATGATGTCCCACAACAAATTCCGCCTTTTTAAAACCGAAATTGGTTGAGAAAATATTTGTCGCATTACCTATTGAAAGCCCCTCGTAGTCCTAGTTTTTCTCTACGTAGGCTATTCATGCTTCAGTTCTACACGTTTTTCCTAACTTGGCGGATATCTTGATTGTAGAAGCCCACATTTTCAATGTTCAATAAACATTCAACCTCGTTGTCATTCTGGAAATGCAATTCACTCACTGGTTACTTCTTCCGATAAAAAGAGAAATAAGTCACTGGGTGCCATGTCTGGTGACTACGGGAGAGAAGCAAAACTCGAGAACCCAAAGAAATAGCATGTGTGACAGTGTCCTGTACAAAATGAGCTGGGACGTTTTCTCCTTTCGACAGGTTCTCGCGACGTCTCTTCTTGACAGCTTCTCGTAGCTTCGTCAGGAGATTTCGATTGTACACATCTGTGACGGTTTCCTCATTACCAGCTTAATTCGTTAGCACTATACCATTTCACTCCCAAAATACACTCACTTTCATCTTGTCCAATGATGTTTGAGTTACCGATTTTTTTCGCCGGTTGTTTTCCCATATGTTTCCACTGCTTACTTTACTCTTTTGTCTCTGGGTCATTGTAACATAACCGGCACTCATCCACAGCGATTAAGTGGCTAATGACTTAATCAGGACTGCACTGACTCAGCTGCAACTGTTCTGCTGCTGTCACATTTCAGCGGGCTTTTTATACGGATGTGTGCAGTCGCAGAACCCAGCGGGAGATGACCTTTCTCAGGATCTAAATGTCGTGCAAGAAACTGAAAACAAACACAAGATATTGAAAACAGGTACAAGATATATTTTCAATTTATACTCTGTCGCTTCGATTGATATACGCCGGTTTCCGAAGACAGGGTCATCCACTTTTGTTGCGATTCCCAGCTCTTCATAAAGAGATGGTTTGTCACTCCGTTCTTAGATACGATGATGGTTGTCCATCTTCGCAATTGCGAATACATTTCTCGTACTTCTTTCCTCGTCATTCAGACTTGTTTGACAGCACTGTAAGCTTCTGTGCCATCCAAGTACTGTTTCATATAGTGATTCATTGTTTTCTTATACGCCCACGACGGTACCATGGATTGTTGCAGCATTCAAATACAGAACGCAAATTACGACGCGACGCTCTTCTTCCTGAATTGGGTGTACCATTTTGTTTTGAATCTAATTGAGCATTGGATCGGTACTTTTGTGGGAGTATTTCTGAGTATAACGAGACAGTAAACATGTACCTGGGATCAAGTGAAACTTAATAGGTAACATCATTTTTTCAAGGTGATAGTTAAAACTTTACGGTGTATACCTCTAGACTGAGAAGACTCTCACGTCGTCGCATGTGTTAATCTCTTCGGTGCTACTAAATATTACTCATATTTCCTAGTAGGTGCTAATAAAGCTTTTTGAATATGGCCCTTCTAAACTGAAATTTACTGGCTGTATTTATAAAGAATAATAACGAAGTATTTTAACATCCCAGGTGTTTTCTACAGATCGAATAGTTCCGCATTTAATCGCAATTAACAGTACTGGAGTGAGGAAACCTTAAAACCAGCGACATTTAATGCGTAACGTGTGTCATGTTAGTTAAGAAAACGGTGCTTTGACTGATGGTACTCCATGCTGACGATACTGTTAAATACCGTCTCACCTTTTTACTTCCAGGCTTGATATGGGGCACTACCGCATGTACAGGCACAAGGAAAGATTACTCTCACAGGGAAACCTGAAAACTTTATTTTCATAAACATAACATGCGTTCTATGTGTACTTCTGTCCTCGTTTTCCTTGCGCATTATAGTCGTAAATGTAATCAGAATTAAACGCTGAACGAGTGTCTCTTCAGTGAAAACTGGAGACGAACGGTGTCAAAACAGTAGAGCCGGTAGAGGTATTATGGGATAAGGAAGCAATTTAGGAAATCAGTCTTTCAGGAGGTATAAATGATTATTACATGGGATTCAGATGTCTACTAACTGCTTGTGTTCCACAACAAACAACTGGGTTCCGTTTCGACACTGTCGTTACTACCTTGAAGAAAGAAAATACACAATCGTCTATGATGGAGTTTGCCAATCATGATGATTGCCAGATTTGCACCATTATGTGGTACAGGATCTTGAAGATATGTGTTTCACATTTGGTACTGCTGGATCTAAGTTCTGGAAAGACGAACGCACTGACAAAAGTTTCGCAACACTGCCAAAAGTTTCACAAAAGGCGTCATCCTAACGGGAAAAAAATAATCAGCGAGGCTTAAGAGAAACCGGGACGTTCAAGTGGCACATAGCAGTTCAAGAATGACAGCAAAGAATAGTTTTCTCAGTGGGATATATGGAAATTATTTTATTGTGTGGGAATAAATTCATCAGTAAGCACCCGCCAACTTGTCCGTGAAATGCACACTTCCAGAAATAAAATAAAGGAGTAGTGGTAGAGCAGCCTACTATACTTTTATCATAAACAACATGTTAACCTATAGTTAAATGCTGTCAATGTATTAAATAGCCAAACCTCCAACAATTTCTGTTGTTCACGGGAGAGGGCTCTTTCGACCGTGGTGGTACTTTCAACTGTCACAATAATCATACGAGGGTGATGAAAATCCATACGCCAAAAACGTCTCAGATCATAGGTAACGTTTACGATATCTGGTGTTCACTCGAGGAGTGGCGCCACAAATCTTTATCTTGTGGTCTGCGAGAGGATGTAACTGCAACACGACGGTGCAACATCTCAGTTCGATGTTAACATCTGTGACCTGTTGAACAACACATAAAATCATCGTTGGATTGAATGGTGAGGAACTGTCCCATGACCTAAATGGTTGCCGGATCTTCATTCCATATATTTTGTCCGAACACGGCCACTCAGCAGTAGGTTGTGTATGAAACTTCCGTAAGAACTGGAGGTGTACTTGTAGGTGGCGTCTGAACCGATTGTTTCATTGTACAACAGACAATAGGGATATCTGAGAGTACTGGGAAATTCTACGTTGCAATCATCCATTGCGTCTCCAGGTCGCCACTACGAATAATTGCTATGAGTTTAAGTTATTGCTGTAAGACGTACATTGTTCGTGTCATTAAAAACTAAACATTCGTTCCGACAGTTTATTATTTGTCTCAAGGTACACAGTGTAGGATCATCTTCTGTCTGTATAATTTTGAGCTTAAAGTTATTGGATATCCCATGCAACTCATAACGTGGTACTCTCGAGATTATCAGGAAGAAGCAGAGACAACAGAGACTGTGAACTGCAGAGTGAATACGGCTGTTGAAGCGAACATATTTGCAGGAGGCGGGAAACGGTGGATATTCGCTTTGGGAGGAGCAGGTGGAACATGAGAGGTTGCAGGCCAGATGGACATATCTGTCAGCCCGCATCTGCCGGTCGAGGGGGAGCCGCTCCCATTTCCTGTCGCACATTCCCACTGCCACGCCCACCCTTTTGCCGTTAAATAGCCGACGTCGCCTCCGCAGAACTGCCCTATTTTGGACTCCAGCCTGCGATAGGGGGGCGGCACTCTTCACAAATGGTCTGCAAGATTTTCATGCGGAGATATCTGAAAAGAGAGGGAATAACTCAGACGAGTTGGGCAGGAGGGAAATACTTTCCATAACAGTGCAGAGAAGTGCTCCAGAGATGGGCCTAGAATCGAAGTGGGAGAAGGAAATAAATGACGTATTTCCATGCGTTTCACAGCACACTGACAACACGCACTGGCAGTGATTTACAATAGGGTGTAAGTAATCTCGGAATGCTCTTGCAAAGTCATCATTAATAGAAAAAAATATATCGAGCAATTTAATGGACACTTCAGAGATAAACGGTAGTGAAGAGAGTCTAATTTGTATTTATCATGTAAGGAGTGATTTCCCAGTTTTGCACATCAGACTTGGATGATTGGTTTATGTAGCATGAGGAAGGGCACTACAGGAATACTAAGAAATGCATGTAGCGTGTCCTGTTTGGAGACGTTGCGTTTCACGTTCCTAGTTAGTCATATTTTTGACGACATATCTGAAAATGGAAAGGAAGAAATAAAAATGATATTGGAGAAATATGTACACTCAATATTGTTTGGTAAAATCCTTTTCATGTTATACTAAACACTTGCAATTAATTTACCTTTTTAAGTAATCATAATTTATGGTAGATCTAACATCGATAGCAGATCGTGGCTCCTACAACAAAGGCAACAGAATTTAACCTCAGAATTACAATCTGTGGCACAGATTTAGATTTCCAGGAGAATTATACAGCATACACTACCTTCATAAACAGTGAAGTAAATTGAATAAACAGCCTCCTAAATGAAAACAAAAATGCATTCTGAAAACAATCGAAGATGAGAAATCGAATTCCCTTTTGGACATACGTGTACTTCGTAAAAGTCACGGGTCGAGATAAAGTGGTATAATCGTAGGGTGATTTGAGAAAGAAGTGGGACAGGTTTGCTGGTCCTATTGAGGCAATATACCAGTTCAAACAGAATAATAACGGGAGATGGTGCAGTTTCTTCCAAAATTATCCTTTACTTCCATAATCGAAGCTTTCGCTGTTCAGTATGTACAAAATAAATTTTGGCGCAGTACGCTCCAAAAACTACGTAAAGATTTGGATAAATACCTCACCAGTGTTCAATGATTTCTTTGAAATGCACAGCACATAAGGAATTTAACAAAATACACGTCAAACGCTGTGGGATACTTTATCATTTCCGTGATACCAAATACAGTGCCATCGTCAACATCTTTCGTATATATTGCTTTCGTTGGCTGAAAAGTGACGAAATAAGTATGCAGTAACGCTACCCTTGTAGGAAACACCCGCTTTACAGCAAACCCAGAACGTCCCAACCACACACTTTGTCTCTACTAAAAATAAAACAATTTTTCAATCCGTCGTATTCCACGGACTGGGCTGAAGGGTTTTCCTCAGAACTACCTTTAATTTCATGACATATCGGAGCCATACCCTGTATCGAATTTTATTAACGCGTTGCAGATTACCAGTTTTCCGTCCAGATACTACTGCTACTACAGCGTGAAACGTTCCTTTCATCTCTTCCTAGGAGAAGCCGTTGCGTCACGGTAATTGTACTTGCGGCTGCGGCCAGGATTTACGTCAGTTTCGCTTTGAGCCACAAGACATGACTTTACTTGTCGATGCTCCAAAACCAATTCTTAATTTGTTATAGCAATCTAATTGCAGTCGGCAAGATTCCGAGATCCGACCATAGGACTGCAACGGCCTCCAACTGGTCTCTGGCTACTTACTCAGAAAATGCCGTCCGAGAGAAGAACACGATACTATTGTAGTCACTTTCATTTAACATGATCTCCAGCTAGCTAATGGCCCCACTCTCTTTTGTGAGCCTTCTTCGTACGTAGTTTATGAACGCTCCCTAAACCCCAAACTCACATAGAAAAACTGAAAATTGCTAAGGAGATTTCCATGCTCTCATACAGGAGCACACATCAAAGTATTCGAGCTACGTCTGTGTGTGAAAAGTAGCACTGTTGAAAACAAAAGATCACTAATTAATGCTGCACAGCGTAAAGAACCCCCGTCCTTCTGAAGGGCACACTACTTGATTTCGCTAGCTGTTTTTCAATCAGGCGTTTCAGCCAATCATCCCTCTGGATTAGATTGCAGTCAGTTTCATGCGCCATTGCTTGCTTCCACTATAGTATTCCTCTGCGAAGTGCTGCTTCCCTTTAAGACTTTTCAAACGTTTATTTCAAACCACTGCTTAGACGGATTACAGAAAGACTGATCTACCTCATGCAGGCTGCGGGAAGCTCCTTTCCACTTTGTGCTGGAAATGGGCTCTTGTGTCCACAACAATCAAGAGGTGTACGCCTTGGAGAAACCAAGAAGCTACAAGTTTACCTAAAGTACCGCTATGGTTTAGCTCTGTAAGGCATTTCGTGAACCACCTACTCGTTGATTACTGTCAGGCTTTTTAAGTCTTTGACTCCTAACAAAGCCTTATCTCCAGCTACCGTTCTTAGAAGTATTATTTTTCCTTCTCATCAAAAAGACTGTTCTCATTGTGCATGTACTCCGAAATTCGCTATCTACGTATCTATTCTGCCACAGAACTACACCTAACTTCCCTCACAGCCCACCAAAATTCGCTGTTTATTTCGCATCGATATTATCCTAGTGCCTCAAGAACTCTCTTCTCTGACATTGTACCTTCAGCCTCAACATCAAGCTGTCCTACCGCAGGGAACGTCTTAGCGTCAAGCCAATTAAATCACTTGGACGCCTTGTAATGTATCAGCGCTTGCATAGTCGTTACAGAAGCAAAGACCTACAAAATTTCCATTGCTGTTAAATTCCACGGAACTGTGTTGCCTGGTCATGTTTGTACGCAGAGGTGCCCGCCGCAGAGAGATGCTGAACAGTGTTCAGGACATTCTGAACAGCGAGGTTTGTGTTTCCATTCGTCTCACCAGAATGATAAACTCAGTGCTTGCCCTAATTCACTTCAGGCAAATGCTGAGAAGGATTACTGCCGCTTCCCTCTGCAGTTGAGATAGTCTCTCAACGACGAGACAGTAAAGATTTTCTTAAACAACTGAGCAAAACTCTTTATAATAAGCGCTTCTAATTTTCAAGATCACCCTGAATCTGAACTGTACCTAGTGAATTCCTACACCTAGATGTGTCTTTTCCTATGTTGCACAAATAAAGTCTCGACTTATTATTGTCTGCGACCGTTACCCACTAGGAGGCCAATGTACAGTCTAGAAGACAGTTGCAATAACACCTTCGAGAGGGAATTATCAGTTCTTGTTATAGTTATTACTTGATTACTGCTCGATATAGCAAAGAAGTAAAATATGCGTGAAATAGAACGTGACTGTGGTACACTGAAGGGATTTCACACGACCCATATAATGTTTTTCTTATTTTCTAGTTTTTTGGCTCTTAATTATACGCTGTTTCCCGGTAATATCTTAATTTATTAGTCGTGAAGCATCACCTTGACGTAGAGAATAATTTAACTGTCTCATGCTGTTGTGTTGATGCTAAATTACGTTCCATGTAGCGTGTGTTCTTCTTCTCGTAGCTTATATATATGCCTTCAGCAGTTTTCTATAAAGAACTGGAGGCGAACATCGAGAGATTATCAATTATTTGCGACAGCTCTCATCTCTTTTATTACGACCTGTTTGCTGACGCATAAAATTACCGTTATGTATATTGCCGATCGAGAAAACTGTTGCATAACAAGTTCATCCTTTTCATTCTGTCATTTACATTAAACAGCTACGGGGCTGGAGGCGTTCACCATAGCACAAATCACACAGAGATGTCGCTAAAAGCAACAGGGAATTGCCTTTGCCAGTAATATATGGGTCGAATATCTGTGGCTTGCGTGCAGAGCCAAAGTTGTGTGCTGTTCGATACTGTATAACTGCGGAAGGTACTCATGCATGAGCAGGAGGACAGAGAACGGGGAGCAAATTTCCAGCTCGATTTATATGGAGAATAACTGGTACCGATTGCCGAACGTACCCCAAACAATTATGGCGTGCCACCGGAAATAAACTGCTTTCATCTAAGTTACCACGCTGATTAGTTGATGTAACATTGATCTTGATGACGTAATGGAATATAATCTATTCCAAGAATAGCCTCTCAGGTCAGTGCGTCATACTGAAAATAATATTGTTTTTATGAAAGATATTTCTTAAGAGATTTTCGAAAGATGAGGGTAAATTAAATGTGAATCTGCGGATTTATTATACAGTGAATTACGTAGACAGTAGTGATTAATGTTTACCATACTATCGACGAGGAGATGACCAAAGAATGTACAAGGGTGATAAAATCGGCCTTTTCCTTTCAAAACAACAACTCAAGCATTTCCGTTATGCTGTATGGGAAAAAAAATCGGGAAACGTAAATGTAGGTGATCCTCAATCGGAGGCATTGTCTCCAAAAAAGACAACTGGTTCAGTACGTCTAGGTTACTTCATCTAAACATCGGAGCTGAGGATCCTTTCACAAGATAAATTCGGCATTCACTGTGGAAGTGATTAGTTGCTGATCACGAGTCCGCATTTACTAAAGAAACATATATCGGCGGACGTCCGCATTCGCAAAACTGAACTATTTGTAGTCTCGATTGTGCTCCAAAATATATTTCGATGCATATTCGTCATTCGCCGTGCATGTCCTATATTTATGATATAAATTTCTTTCCAAAAGTGATTTTGGCATCAAATGGGAGAATGTGTAATATAAAGGTTACCCACGGAGGATGACGCAACTGTATTGAAATACGTTTAGGTAATCAAAACATCAAAAATAGTTGGGTCTTGCAAAAACGGACCTCTACAAGTGTGTTAAACCGTTGATATCATTTGCCTCTTCTGATAGTCTTCACGTCCTTGGAGGACAAAACGGTCCCATAACAGCTGTGTGCCTTCTTCAGTTTAAGAATGTGTATTGACGGCGACCAAGAAACAAAACACATATTTTAATATCATCAAACTTCTTTTGGCAACAACGTCTGCTGTCTGGAGGTTCTGTGATGACGGCTTGGCATACGCCTTACTCATTTGCTAAGTATTTCTGTTTCACTGTTGAGTGTTTTGTGGCCTTCCTTCGAAGACTGGTTAGCTGCAGCTTTCCATGCTAGTCTATCCTGTGTGTGTCTCTCCTTTTCTACGTAACTTCTGCGATCCACATCCACTGGCACCCGCTAACTGGTCTCCATCTAGTCTTTTATCCTTATACTTCCTTCCATTATCAAACTGACAATTCCTTGATGCCTCAGGATGTGTCCTGTCAACCGATCCCTACTTTTAGTCAAGTCGTGGCATAAATTTCTGTTCTCCTCATTGCGATGCAGTAGCTCCTCATTACTTGTCCGGTCTACCAACCTTACATTGAGCATTCTCCTGTGGCACCACATTGCAAAAAGCTTGTATTCTCTTCTTGTTCGGACTGTTTACTGCCCACGTTTCAGTTCCCTATTACAGGCAAATACTTTCAGAAATTACTTTCTAACATTTAAATTTCTGTTCAGTGTTAACAAATTCCTATTTTTTCAGAAACGCTTTTCTTGCTATCATTTTATACCGTCTCTGCACCGGAAACTATGAGCTGTTTTATTGCCAAACAGAAAAATTAATTTCTCTCATTTCCTAATTGAATCCCCTCAGTCTAATTCTGCTCGACTGCGTCTCATTACCCTTGTTTTAAGTTCCACTCATCATCACTATACGCTTAAAGGCAACGCTTTGTTGATGAGCCACAATTCTCTGTCACTCGCCACATTAACCATTCAGATATTCTTGCTGCAGTACATTTCACTGATATCACTTGTAGTATTGATGTTTTGGGTCCGCCTATGGACATCTTCCCAGGACTTGACCTTTCGATGTGTGTTTTATGATGCTGTTATGTCGAGTTAGATATCCATTTCATTTAGCTTTAGCCGGCCGCGGTGGTCTAGCGGTTAAGGCGTTCAGTCCGGAACCGCGCGACTGCTGCGGTCGCAGGTTCGAATCCTGCCTCGGGCATGGATGTGTGTGATGTCCTTAGGTTTACGTAGTTCTAAGTTCTAGGGGACTGATGACCACAGCAGTTAAGTCCCATAGTGCTCAGAGCCATTTGAACCATTTTTTTCATTTAGTTTTCCTTCTATCACGTTAATCAGTTTCCTTTCTCTTTCAACTCTTACCATTTTTTATAAAATTTTCTATCAATCTAGCGTCTTCTCGTGGCTCTCCTCCTCATTCACATGTCTACTGCTTCTATTTTTTAAAAAAATTTCTTATTTCCCCAGACTCCGTCCTATACAATAATGGCATAAAACTCTACAAATAAATGTCTTGGTGACTGTTTTCTTTTTTCTACATCAAATCGGTCACTTCTTAATAAATGACTCTTATTTCTAAAAGCTTGTTTAGAAATTTATTTACGGGCTTTAGTATCTTACTGCCCATTTTAATGTTTGCCTTTAGTACTCAGTTCGGTTTATCTGTTACCATTATTTTAGTCTTGGTTGCGTTTATTATCACTTTATGAGTGTCTAGTGCATTTCGCTGTAACAGCCAACAAATGTTCTTCGTTATGAGAACCAAAACAAAATTTCTGCTGGCGCTAGTCGTTATACGAAATTCTCCCTGAAAATCTTAGTAGATGATTCCTCCCAAACACCACATTCACGTAAGTGCATAGGGCGTTCAATAAGTAATGCAACACATTTTTTTCTGAAAGCAGATCCATTTTTTTAGAATGCCAGTACACTACATTATTCCCCATTATTTTGTCTAAAAACCCTACTTTTCAACATAATTTCTGTTCTATGCGGCAGCCTTACGCCACGTTACTGTGAGCGCCTGTATGCCAGCATGAAGCCACACTGAAATGAAACGATCGTATTGATGGTCTGGAGTCCTCAGCTGGGGAAGTTTGGCGGCCGAGTTGCAAGTCTTTTCAGCTGACGCCACAGGCATCTTGCGTGTCGACCATGGTGGAATGATGATGACAACATAGCACCCGACCGCAGAAAGTCTCCGACCTGACCCGGAATCGAACCTGGGCCCGTTGCCTGGCAATCAGGCGCAGATAACTCCACTAAGGAGGACGTCTTGCTGCATCAATAACTTACCCTTCATCCAAAGTGTGCAGCGAGGTGTCTGATTGTGAGCCGTGGATCACCTCGCATGAGAATGTAGCCATGTTCCAACACTCTAGGAATCACTGCTGTGTGCGGCCGGCCGACTCGCGGGAGATCGGACGGATTTGCACAACATTGTTGTGATGTTGATAGACGCCTCGTCCAACAATTCTCCGTGCTTTTGTTTCCTGCCAGAGACACAATTTTGAAGGGTACGTATAGCGCCGCCACCTATCGGCATTTCATGAAACTATAGGGGGTGAAGCAGGAATATTTCACGATGTTCACAACAAATTCTGCATTTTTCAACCGAAATTTAAAAAAAAACTCATGGGTTGTTTTGTAGATCGAGCGCCCCTCGTACTGGGAAGTAACTTCAGAAGTTGCAGATAAATGGCAACCGACGGCTAGATATCAGAACGTTCCTCATATGCTCTACGGAATGTTTTAATTGTCATACAACAGGAAACTAAAGCCATGTGTTCTGCCTCTGGAAAACGGTGTGCCGGGTTCGATTCCCGGCCGGGTGGGGATTTTCTCTGCCGGGGGACTGGGTGTTTGTGTTGTCCTCATCATTTCATTATCATCACAATTCGTGACAGTGGCGAGATTGGATAGGTAAAAAATTGGACTGTGTAAAAACTGGGACTTTGTACGGGCGCTGATGACAGCGCAGTTGCGCGCCCCAAAACCCAAACATCATCATCAGTATCTAACGCCGTGTGAATGGGACGTACTTGTACCACCTTCGGTTTGCTGATGATGGGCTGTGTACATACAACGCTGGTTAATCTGTGTTACAGTTTTTCTCTTGGAGAGTGAACGTGGACTTTTAGATGGCGAATCTATTGTAAACCTGAAGCTTGCTCAACATGCAGCGGAAGATGCATGCTTGTAATTACTAGGAGTGTATATGAAGTGAAGCATGTGTATCATGAAATAACCGTAATGGAACGCTTTATTACAATGATATTGAAAATAAAATGAAAGACAGCAGGTACCTAGACTAGCAAATGGATGGAATAGGGTCAAGGAAATTTCTTTCAGGATTCCAAGAGATAATAGAAAAGCAAAAGGATGACCTAACGGAAGGAGAATATACGTCATTGGAGGACATGCAGCAGCAGCGTAAAGCATATTGGTGAAGACTGTGACGGATGATAGTGTTCGGAGGCGGCATTAACTCAGGAGTAGATGTCAGGTAGCTTATGTGATCATTATGATACCATCATAATGCAGGGAAAGGAGCAAATATCTTCCTATTCAAGAACATAAAGTCACTGCAGTAAATTGTTGGAAAGAGTATCACTTCTCCTCAATGCCAGGGAGGTTCCTCAGACAGACAATGGCTACTTCTCTTGGCCAGCTTTCTCTGATTGGGTGTGTCGTCGTCTCTACTGACCTTGTAGTACTGGGAATTCTAAAAAAAATGGTTTTGCTAGCGAAAGGCGCAGAGCTGTTCAAGTGAAGAATATGGCGGCTGAGACGAGACGTGCGTGTGGCGGCCATGACACGGCGCTCCTTCATTAGGGCAGCCACTAGAGGGCCACGTGACGGATGGCAAAGCTCGGCGCACGCTATCGGGAAGCCCTTTCCATTACGGGCCGGCGCCTGGTCTGGCGCAGCCCGGCCCGCTGCAGAGGTTCCCACGCAGATGGCGGCTGCGAGCAAGTCAGCCGGCTCACCGAAAAGCGCTCCTCACGACAATACGCGCTAAAGGCCTGCTGCAGCGCTCCAAACTCGCGGAATAACTTCGCAATCGATACCTGTTACGTTACGAATCATTTATTAGGCTGTCTAAAACGGATGTACGTCAATGAAACATTATCTTTACGTAACAACCGGCGCTATTTGTCATGCAACAACTAGGACTCTCGGTACAGGAGAGGGATATATATATATATATATATATATATATATATATATATATATATATATATATATATATATATATATTGGTAAGTTACTTGATGGAAGAAATGTTCGGGTTCAACGTCTCATCGTCTATAAAGTCAGCACCGATGGAGCACAAACTCGGGTTGAGGAAAGGCTTAGTGTAGCTGATATGATCCCTAGCTGCTACTATTATTTATTAATGACTGGAGGTTATGTTTATGTAAACCGAATAAACACAGTTTCATTCATGACGTTGTACTGAACTTTTAAGTTTCAAAATATGTGAGTTAACGCATTCGAATATAAGTGAAAATGTATTTCACGCAGATAAACTGACCTTTAAATGAAGAAGTATTATTACATATATGCAGTTTCTCAATGACATAACCTTAGAGTCATTCATAAACTAAGTTAAAGACTGATACCCCACTTGTAGTAATATTTTCTACGTTCTAACCTAGATGCACGTTACGTTATTAGTATATAGTACCACGTACGTTATGACGCATAAATACAGCGCTGAAGTTGAGTAATCTGCTGTTTCTCTGAAAATAAGATGTAACACTCTTATGGTACACACACTTGGCACAGTGGTGTAAAACAAATGCTTCCTCTTTTCCTTTACTGTTGTAGGAGAGGCAAGAGAAGACTGTTATCGAGAGGGGATGGAATGTGTTCGTTATCTCTGGCGTGGCGTCATCTTACGTGCTCTATATGTGGTCGTAACCAATTTTCCAGTTGTGACTTTGTTTTGACAATCACTTAACGTCATCCTTTTTGTTGGTTTTTGTGGCTTAGCAGTTACTTTAGTGGAACGTCTGCAGAGAGATTAGGTGGAAATGATATTTGCATCTACAGTTAGAATCTGATAGATGTGCTGTGTCTTTACATCACGCAGCCTATGTCCGGCATTTATGATGTGTTTTACAGGCTCGCGTGGAAAGGTGTGAGTCGCACAAAATCCACGCGCAGTGCAGCCGCAGTACAAAGTAGTCGATCCGACGTGTGGAATCAAATCTGACTTGAATTAATTTACTTGCCCAAATATGTTAGCTGATAGAAGAATCATACTATAGCGAGATAAGAGATCAGAAGAATCACTGAAACAGAACAGCTAGCAATGGCGAAATTCAGATTTGTGTTAAGGCAGAAGACTCCTTTCGAATTTATCGCTACTCAGGAGCGTTCTTATTGGGGTGAAAGTATATTATAAAAATCGAACACAGACTGTGTACTGACTCTGAATGTGGATTAATCGAAATTAGTGTCATTTATTTATGTGCAGGGTGCTCCATATACAGAATATGCTTATATATGTTACATGTTATAGACAGTATATCCCTTGGCTGGATGTTGTAGATGTAAAACTGACAAGTTGCTGAGTAAAGAAGCCTAAATATCACAGTCGGCAAGACATACTGCAGACAAAATACACTCCATAGCAACAGGGCATTTAATACCGACTATCCTGCTGCATCTGTCCAGAAAGACTGCCTGTAACTAAGGGGAAACATTTATTATTTGTTTTAGACATACGGGTCGACTTAATTGCTATGTGCTTCATCACTGAAGTTCTTGGTCTCCAGATCTGTTTTCATGTGTCTGGAGGTTATTCTGTCTTGATTATACCAGTGAGTCATAAGTTAAATGTAAGACAATTGTCGCATTTACACTGTACATGAGGCAATTTCTTCAAGGTACAGTTCACATTTAGAGTTTTAGAGACCGGCTATCCTACTAATTTATAAATCGTATTTCACTTTTTTCTGTAAATAAATCCAATAAAGAGATTTACCTGAATACCACATTCGTGTTAAAGACAAGATAAATATGACGTTTAGGTGATCCGAATATGTATACAATTCATTGTGAAATAAACGAAGAGATAGCTGGTGAGGATAAGTGCATCAAAAAGTAGCCATTTTATAAGAGACGACAAGAATGTTGTAAATGAAATTTGCATCGTTGTCATCATAATGACCATTATGATCAAAATTTTATTACTTCTCTTGTTCTTCTTCTCCTAGTTTCAACTTAAATCGCTATGATCAATGGTCTAGCGTTCTCCAACATGATCTGCAGTTTCTTCGCATTTTGAATTATAAGCTATATTTTGCTACCTCGGTACCGCATTTTCCTATAATGTAATGTGGACAAGCTTAGACGCACTATTTTAGCTTTCCCTTCAGATAATGTATTCCAAGAAGAATCATCAAATTTCCCCATTTTGAGAAATCGTGATGACACCGTCCACGCATTTGAGAGAGAGTGGATACGAATGTCGGGATGGTTCGTATGAAAAGGACACGCTTGATATCCTTTACTAACACGGGCTTGTAATTCGTCTTCAACAATGTTGTCGTCGCTGTTGCGCCAAACCGCAACATTCTTCCTTCCTTGTACGTTTTTTACTGTTCTATCATGTCTCTGCCGAAAACGTGTTAAATTAACAGTTCTAACTATTAATCAGTGTGCCTTTTCATCAGAGCTACCGAAAATAAAGCTAAAAGAACTTGGCGACACTCTTACCGAGCTTCTTTGAAATCTGGCCTCTTATAGTTCATGTATACACCAAATCTTCTCTGGCCCTAGTCGTACGTGTGATATACGAAATTCTGGTGACACTAGAATGACCTTCAAATATTCGATCATGTAGGTGAAGTGTGATCGCACTTTATTTGCGGCCTACCTGTACCGCGTAAAGAGGACATCGTATTTCATGAAACTTTTTAGATCACAGTTACGATGACTCATGGGACTCATTGATATGAAAATTGTTTCAGTGTTAGCAGAGGTAATAAAATGTATAATATTTCAGTTTACTTCACACATTAATTACTAGTGTACTTGACTTGAAACAAAAATTAATATATATCATTTAACATTATTACTGACTATCAATAGTAGTAAACTACTCACATGTATATGAATGAAATACAGTTATCTTATTTTATGTAATATTACCAGTTATATTCCCGTTAACGTATAACATTTTCAGCCTTTAATAAAGTCCACCTGAAAGAAAACCGATCCACAATCCCTGCACAACTATATTTCTGAAATCCTTTTTGTAGAACAATCCAAAATCTCTCCTTTAAAAAGATTCGTTGGCCCATCGTTCTAACAAGAGAACCTCCCGATCGCACCCCCCACAGATTTAGTTATAAGTTGACACAGTTGATAGGCCTTGAAAAACTGAAGAGAGATCAATTGAGAAAACAGGAATAAGCTGTGTGGAACTATGAAAAACATAAGCAAAATATACAAACTGAGTAGTCGACGTGCAACATATCCAACATCATTGATAATCTGAGCCCAGGAGCGCCGTGGTCCCGTGGTTAGCGTTAGCAGCTGTTGAACGAGAGATCCTTGGTTCAAGTCTTCCTTCATTGTTTATTTTCGCCAAGTTATGATCTGTCCATTCGTTCATTGACGTCTCTGTTCACTGTAATAAGTTTAGTGACTGTGTTTTGCGACCGCACCGCAAAAAACGTGCGATTAGTAGACGAAAGGACGTGCCTCTCCAATGGGAACCGAAAACATTTGATCGCAAGTTCATAGGTCAACCGATTCCTCCGCAGGAAAACTCGTCTTATATATTCTATACGACACTGGTGACGGCATGTGCGTCACATGACAGTAATATGTTGTCGACCCACCTAACTTGTACACTTGGCGAATGGGTAAAAAGATTCTTCTGCCTTGCCCGATTTAGGTTTTCTTGTGGATGTAACAATTGTCTGAAAATAAAAAACTAAACTTTTCACTCGAGGGAAAGATTGAATCAAGGACCACTTATTTCGCAACTGCTCACGCAAACCACGTGACCACGGCGCCCCTGAGCTTATACATCCCTTGATGTTGCCTATCTTGCACATGGACTACTCAGTTTGTATATTTTGCTCGTTTTTTTCATAGTTCCACACAACTTCTTCCTGTTTTCTCGATTGATCTGTGTTCAGTTTTTCCAGGCCTATCCACTGTGCCAATTTATAACTAAATCTGAGGGGGGTGCGATTGGGAGGTTCTCTTGTAAGGAAAAAAATTCCTTTTCCATGATTAATTTTCTCTCTCTCTCTTCTCTCTCTCTCTCTCTCTCTCTCTCTCTCTGTGGTGTGTGTGTGTGTGTGTGTGTGTGTGTGTGTGTGTGTGTGTGTGTGTGTGTGTGTGTGTGTGTGCAGCTGTAGCTCTCTGCTGGCGATTACTATTATCTCCTCATCTGTGATGTTCCCTCACATTGTTCAAATAGCGAGCCTAACACTTCCCCATGGCCTATACTCCGAATGTAAAACTCACTTAATTAAAGTTACCCTTAATTTCTATCATATCATTTGCACAATCCGTACAGTAACTAGTTTCGATATAACTAGCCGACCTTTTCATCGATGTTTATGCAACGATTCAAAAAATGGTTCAAATGGCTCTGAGCACTCTGGGACTTAACATCTTAGGTCATCAGTCCCCTAGAACTTAGAACTACTTAAACCTAACCAACCTAAGGAAAGCACACACATCCATGCCCGAGGAAGGATTCGAACCTGCGACCGTAGCAGTTCCGCGGTTCCGGACTGCAGCGCCTAGAACCGCACGGCCACCGAGGCCGGCCCGCATCGAGTCATATCACTTTCGTGTCGATGTTCATACATGAATAACAAGAAATAAAATGAAAAAATTTTTAAGTTTAAAACTGTGATGTACAGAGTCATGTAAACAACCAAGTCAGCAGACTTGAACTGGCGGATCCATAGACGTGAAGATGTTCCTGTTTTACAGAAATCAGTAACAACTCTATCAGCAATAAAACCGAGAAAGTGGAAAATAAAGCTTTCATTTTAATGCAGTTCCAGCTCTCTTCACGATAAATAAGATGAAAGTAGTGAAAATGTGTAATTTGAACATGAGTGTGAGTTCTTTTCATAACTTCGTCCTCAGTAATATTCCAGTTATTTAAAGCGAGAGTTTAAATTTGTCAGTCTTATTTTTGCTTGCACATTGATTAAGTATACGGCTTCCCTCTTGTAAAAAACCCAGTTTATACTTACTAGGGAAAAGAAGTCCTTAGATGGCAAATGCTCTGTTGTGAAAGAAACGTCCTTTTCTATAAGAAGACTGCTTCTGTCTCAGGAGAAAACTGGGAAGTGGTCACACTATTCGGAACGCAGCTCTCGGACGATGATATTACGCGCCCTGTGAGCGCGGAAATTTTCTTCGCATTATTACGCCGTGAAAAGTTCCACGCTCCGACTGTATACTGCATCTATGGGATAACTCGTTTCGTAGAAGGCATTTTTCCGAATTAGCCTGTCACTGGGATGTTGTGTCGGCTGGAAGCAGCAGCGTATTAAGAGAGCGCCCCAGGCGCCGGGAGCGGCCAGTGGGGAGCGGGCTCGCTTGATGAGAGCACAGATTTACGCCGGCTCGGCTCGGAATGTGGGCGATAGCATTGTACAGGCCCGCCTGTTGCCTAAAAAAACGTGTCTCTGCTAATAGCGTCACCCGGCGGAACGCGTTATTAGCTGATCACATCGACGAGAAGCCCCACTCAACGACACTCGCAGCTCTAATGTGACCGATTACGTACAACTTTCGAATTACGAGGGTAAAGCACACATGTCGTAGCCAGTGACAAAAGTTCCTTTAGGATTTCCATTGCTCAGTACACCTATTTCAATATATCTTGCAAAAAATTGAAACAAGAAGTTACGTCTCCATCTCCATCCATACACGCTGTATGAGTAAGAATAGTAATTATTTTAAGAGGTGGTAGCATAGTCTGATTCGAATGAAACATTCCTTATAACATGTGTTCAGTTTTTATTGGTTACAGAGATGCAGCTGTCAGAATGTAACCCCAGCATATACTCACGGAAGGAGTTAAGAAAAAGCTAATGATTTAGTTCAAACTGGATTTCCATAAATTCGATTTTAAATGCACTTTCGAATTCTCTTGATAACATCACATGTAGCTCTTCTGAGGCTGTCTCCCGTTATCTTACGAGTGCTGCAGTATTCGTAATACGAACGATCAAATGGTCTCTTCTGCATGTTATTTATTGGCAGACTTCGTCTTTCGACCACACTCACAGGCAAAAATCTAAAAGGGGTAACGTCCTGAGATAAATCTGTGCAGAAATTCAGAGCGTGCGTCTTGTAAGACCACTTTCTACCAACAGAATAACGCCTTCTACTTCATCCGGAATCATCCTCCGTTCACAGTTGATTAATTCGTGACGTGTGTGCTGCGACACTCAGCACATACTTACCTGTAACGGATTGCCCCTATACCCTGTCTGCACGAGCACCTAGCAACAGCATTTGTGCGTACAACACAGCACATCTTAATGTAGAACATCCCTTCCCGTGACTTTTGGTCACACAGCTTATTTCCCTATTTAGTTATTCAAATTTCAGACTAAATTACGAATGTTTTCATTCAAAACAAGCGTTAGACCCATTAAAAATCTGCTCGTAGCCTCTACACTTTTGACAGGTAGAAATCTGTATAGTACACTTGATCTTCCGTTCACTGTATAAGTCAAATTGAAAAGTGTAAGAGAACATCCATCGCACCACATTACATATTTCTGTTGTTTGGTAATTATTGTTTTACTTATCTTGCACCAGTGAAGCCTCCTTTTTCTTCATTAACCTATGTTACATATTTTGCATTAATACCAGTTCTGACACGAATGACTTTCTATGCAGTTCATGTCGTTCTGGTTTATTTGACACACGTTTCTCTCGGTGTGGAATAAAACCAGCAGTTGGTTTCGTGTCTGCGGGAATCTAATAATAGATGTAATGTTATGGTAATGAGGGAAGCTGAAGAATTGACTTAAAGTTTGTGCCATAGCTGGGATTCGAACGGTCTCCTTGCTTATCAGACAGGAATGCTAGCCATTACAAGACCACACCACTATAGTTAACATCGGTGCACGGAGTACTCTAGTGTAACGCCCTCCCTAACACAAACATCAGTTCACATCATGTCTTCGATCGTCACATTACAGTTTTCCATTGTTTGGTAATTACGGTTTTATTTTTCTTGTACCAGTGAAGCCTTTTGTTCTCATTAACCTAGATTATAGACGTTCCAGTAATATCAGTTGTGGTACGAATGAATTTTATGTAGTTCCTTTCGCCTTGGTTTATTATAAGATCTATAGATTTAATCTTCTTTAATATCTTCCTGACTGTCAGAAGATTAGCATTTCTTTCACTACTGTATTTGTCAGCTGAGACTATCGTGAAACCTTTATCTGCTGCCATGGTTCCAGATAACTGTTACTGGTGTACTGTTTACTTTCAATGCTTTCAGAAATTTTAGATTGCAATGGTAAAAGAAAGACTATCGACATTGTTTTACAGACAAACGAACAAACAAGCTCCGGAAATGCCATGTACGTAACATGTTGATTACGTTATCTGTCTAAATTCTGCAAGTGGGGAACATCAAAAACAATTCCAAAAAGGAAGATCACGGTTTAACGGTCCGTCGACGATGCTGTCATTAGAGACGGTGCAGAAACTCGGAATACGTAAGAATGAGGGAGAATTGCACCCGCATCCTTTCCAGAAGAACCTACTGGTATTTGTCTGAAGCCATTTGAGGGACCCACAGGAGACCTAGATCTGGGGATCTGGAAAGATAGGTACGCTAGAAATAGTACAGATGTGTTATGCTGTCCATTACAGCCAATATCCATCACGCTTTAATCGATAGCACACTCTGTTAAGTGTGTATGTAAACGATAGTCAGTGGAAAAGTCGTTCCGAGTGAGTGCTGAGTATTATACGCAACATTTGGGCATCTGACCTTCTCATGTCAACAAAACGCATCGACGAAAGTGGAGCGAGTGTGCTGTGAAAAGACTTCCGACATTTGTATTATGGGAGAGCTTGTGGTAATTGTGCGCCTGAGAGGCGGCGTCGAGTGCGGCCCCGGCGAGTGCTCTCCGGGAAGCTTATGGCAAAGTGGTGTATCCACAGCTGCAGTTCCCAGGCCCGCCTTCCCTTGTTTTCTTTAACTCCATCAGCAAGCCGAGCGCGCTTTCCCGATTGTGCGCCTGTCCCACCGACCGGCTACAGAATGACTACTCGCTCCCGAGAGCTGGCCACGCGAGCTAGCAAAAGAATTACGAGAAAGAAAGGCAAAAAGTGAAGCAGCAACTCTCGAGAACGATTAAATGTCATAAATATATCTCAGTCATCTACCGTGTTTACTAGTAATTTCAGCTGTCGACGTCTTAATGTTAACAGTAATCGTTTTTCCATAATGCACCGTGAATTTGGCGTATTTTACAGCGAAGAATTTGCAACAACGAGCTACTGTTTCAGTTGATAGACATGTTTTCCTACCTCTTACTGGTTTCGTATGTTTTTACAGCCATCTGTGGAAGGCGTACATTTATGCTTACACAACAGAAAGAAAACAGGAGCCCTGTTTGCTCTTAATACTCGCCCCTTTTTCTGTCTTATCCGCGTGGCTACGGAAATGGTAGCAAAGTAATTTGCGAATCCAATTTTTATGTCTCTCTCAGCTTACAGTACATATTACTTTCAAGATGTTTCAATGTTGCTGTTGTAGTCTTCAGTCCTGAGACTGGTTTGATGCAGCTCTCCATGCTACTCTATCCTGTGCAAGCTTCTTAATTTCCCAGTACCTACTGCAACCTACATCCTTCTGAATCTGCTTAGTGTATTCATCTCTTGGTCTCCCTCTACGATTTTTACCCTCCACGCCTCCCTCCAATGCTAAATTGGTGAGCCCTTGATGCCTCAGAACATGTCCTACCAACCGATCCCTTCTTCTGGTCAAGTTGTGCTACAAAATTCTCTTCTTCCCAATCCCATTCAATACTTACTCATTAGTTATGTGATCTACCCATCTAATCTTCAGCATCCTTCTGTAGTACCACATTTCAAAAGCTTCTATTCTCTTCTTGTCCAAACTATTTATCGTCCATGTTTCACTTCTATACATGGCTACACTCCAGACAAATACTTTCAGAAATGACTTCCTGACACTTAAATCTATACTCCATGTTAACAAATTTCTCTTCTTCAGAAACGCTTTCCTTGCCATTACCAGTCTACATTTTATATCCTCTACTTCGACCATCATCAGTTATTTTGCTCCCCAAATAGCAAAACTCTTTTACTGCTTTAAGTGTGTCATTTCCTAATCTAATTCCCTCAGCATCACCCAACTTAATTCGACTACAGATGTTTCAATACCAAAGGAAGTACAACACGCATGCTCGCGTATTGGCACACACGCGCACGCACACACACAGACACACACACACACACACACACACACACACACACTCACATAATACATGGAATCTACATATGTCAGTTCAACCCCTATGTACCACCAATATTTATGTAGAGTAAAATTATCATCCAACTTCAGTGTCTTAATTTCTTACGAAACCATGGCCGTTGCACGAAAATAAAATGCGGTAACACTAAAAAAAAAATACTGTCTGTGAATACTTTTTAAATAATTGTGGAAAGTTACGATTATCAACACTTGTATAAAAATAGTGTACGCTAAGAAACTGTATCGATCAAAACTGTCATATGAACTGTCAGAATGAAGTGACCAAATTATTCCGCTAATTGTGGAAACAATTATTTGCTTTAATGTCCATACATGTTTCAGCACCACTGTGCTATCGTCAGTGGGTAGTTTTATAGCGTTCTGTGAAATACGAATAAGCTTTAAGCAACAATTATTGTAACGAAATTAGGTCTACAACAGTTTACGTCTGTTGTAATTATTTCCTTATTTTTCCTAAATCGCTTCAGGCCTTATTTTCCTAAATCGCTTCAGGCAAATACCTGGAGAGTTCCTTTGAAAGGGCACGGCCGATATACTTCCCATCCTTTCCTAATCCGAGCTTCTCCTCCGTCTCTAATGACGTCTGTGTCGATGGCACGTTAAACACTAACCTCCTCCTTTTTTCCTTATTCTGACATATTATTATCATTATTGCTTTATTCAGAGATACATTTTCTTAAGCTTGATTTCGTCCCAATAATTATTGCTCAAAACATGTTTTCGTTTTCCATAACTGAGTAAAAATACCGTAAAGGTTCTAGATCCCCAAACTGCGCCAGCACGACTGCTATCGTAGCTTCATGAAGGGACGATTATTTTGAAGTTTCTCATTGACACCTATGTTCTAATGGAAAGTGCGCTTGGAAAGTATTTCCGCAGCTACACACACACAAACTTCAGTCAATTCGATAACTTGGTAATATGGTCTCTCTGAGTCGACGTGTAACGTGTGGTCTCTGCAGATTCTTCCGATTTCTGCCGATCTTGAGCTTCCCGTAGTCAGTTCACCGCGGCTGCCGTTTTTGAGTCTCTGTCCCATTTGTCCGTTAGTCATCCCACCCTTTTTTTTGTGTATTGGGCTCCAACGTTCTACTTGCTTTGACCACTTGACATCTTTTGTTCGAGCGTAGTGCAAATATAAATTAGTTCTGTCCGTAGATGCGTGCGAAAATACAAAATGACTGTAAATGGTTAAAAAAATGCTGTAAACCTTAATAGGGACAGGTAGTTGCAAATACTTCTTCAAAAAAATGGTTCAAATGGCTTTGAGCACTATAGGACTCAACTGCTATGGTCATCAGTCCCCTAGAACTTAGAACTACTTAAACCTAACTAACCTAAGGACATCACACTCATCCATGCCCGAGGCAGGATTCGAACCTGCGACCGTAGCAGTCGCACGGTTCCGGACTGCGCGCCTAGAACCGCGAGACCACCGCGGCCGGCTAAATACTTCTTCAGTAACATTCTCTTATTCTAGAAACTAAAATGAAGAGAAAGTCCTAATTATGCTGTTCAGTGTCAAAAATTTCCCGAGTTTTCTTACAACGTTATTTGACTTGATTTCTTGGTCGAAGCTGATGAAGGAGCTTATTTTCTGTTGCAATGAAATAAAGTTTGATTTTAATTTGCCTTCACTAATTATTGAGCAAATAAGTAAACTGGTCGCATCCATGAGCAACAAGAGAAATACTACAGTAAATAACAGACTCTTTTGAAATGATTTTTAAAATCACAGAGGTCTAAATCTCCTCGATGTCTTACCATCACGTCACCTCGCTCTGTCCTCAACAGGAAGTTTGCTTTGAATACAGTAGTGCTTTACTAGTCGTAATTCTCCTGCAGGCGATATGCCTTTGCCTTCCTCTGACTTTTGAAGTAGCATACAAATCATAGTCAGAAGTAATAAAAGTGGTAAGTGAGAAAGGAAATGCAAGGAACAACCGAGTATTGAAGTTCCGACCTTTTGATCTGTGTTGTGACACTTACCACCGATTATAATTTGTTCATGTTTGCTCTACCGCTGGAATAGAGCGTCCGTGGGTTCATTCAATTTGGTTACAAAAGTTGTCCATCACTCTTCTTCTTAGCGTTAAACCCGTCTGATATGGAGTCGGGCGTACACAAGATTTTTTAGTTTTATTTTATATATCTTAGCGGTCGAATGGCCATCCTGTTGCCACAATCGTCAGTTGCCTAAGGGAAAGAAGATGTGTGCGCTTCTTGTCTGCGAATTGTGTTAACTTTGCTGTGTGAGTGTTCGTTTTTTAACTGTTCGTATATCATATTTTCTGGGGTGGAAATTGGGGACTGTTCCACACACGAAGGATCAGTGTTTATTGTCCCACCTACCACGACTTCATTAGATAAGGAGCAAAATCTCGTCCTATGAAGGATTGAGGAAAGAAATCGGCCATGCTCCTTCAGAAGAAACATCCTCGCACTTGGCTCAGGCGACTTACGGAAATCACGCAGACTTCAAATCAGGATTGCCGGACGCTGATTTGAACCATCGTCCTCCCGAATGCGAGTCCAGCTAGATAGTAACAGCCCTAACTTGCGGGAACATCCCAGCATTTGCCTAAATAAATAAGGGAAACTGCCTAAAATCCACACTCAAGCGGCCAGGTGTACCAGCCACAGTAGTTATCCATTTGATTCGATCCGAATCTGGCTCACTCTCATGTCTCCATCCGTCACTACTCACACAAATTCCGTTTACTGGCTATGTCTTTTTCGACTCTAGATATTTTCTATTGCATCTAACGAATACTTATTCCTAAACGTTGCAATCACTTACAATCTCCACTTGGAGATAGCTCATTTTATGCATAAACATTGTAAATAGTTGTTAACGCATACTGAAAAAACAGATCGAATTAATTTACGACGTTAGTACCGCTCGTTGCCCCTTATCTGAACTGCAGATCAGCACAGGACGGACTGGCGTTGCTTCAGAAAGGGAATGGAGCAGATGCACGGATCGAGTGGTGGACAAGAACGTCAACGAGTGTGAGCTTTGAGATTCGGCCAGCGGCACGAAGCAACAGGCTGAGGTGCGCCGCGCGGCAGCACTGGGGCGGGTGGGCTGCAGATTCGACACAGCAGCCGGGGGCTGCCGAAGAAGAAAGGCGCCAGATCTCGGCTGCGATACGCACACACGAGGCCGCAGATGCCTCGCAGCTGAGGACCTGGTCCCCGGCGCAGACATAAAGAAGTAAGGGGACGGCTGTTTTTGTGAATGACACTAAGGCTAACCTACAAAGCGTCGCCGTAGAGCCGCCTGCCCCCCGGTAAAGTCGCGCGATTCGGCACGCAGCGCGTTTCGTCACGCCGAGGCCACCTCCCCCTTCCCCTTTCCCACGAGGCCGCGCTAGCTAGCGCCAGTGCGGCAGAATTCTTCGGCTTTCGTGATGGATGGTCCGCTCTCGCTGTGCGCTACGACCGCGACCGTTGCTTATTGCTGACAGCGAGAGACGTGCCGGACGTGCGACCCCGTTTCCCGTTCGCAGGTGTTCGCTTGCGACCACTCGCTAGGCACCGATCGCTGTCTTCTTGCGTAGCGGTAACGTTTTGCTGCTGGCTCGCCCAGAGACTGCTTGTTGCACTGGGTTTCAGTAAAGTAGAACCGCCGGCTTATTTGTAACCGAAAGAAGAGTGTTCTGCAGACTCGAGATAAAATCGAAATAATGTATATGACATTTTGAAGGTGGAAGACTAGGGTTTAAACTACCGTCGGGTGTCTGCTAAAAAGTACAAATTAGGCAGGGTGTGAAAGTAAGTCAGCCGTTTCCCTTACAAAGCAACCGTCCAAGGATTTTCCAAATAAGATTTAGGGAAACCACGTAAGTTTCAATGTTCGTGGTGGTATGCACCGTTTATGGAACTAAATGAAGGCAGTTTGTTTCTTGCCATACGCGTTTCGCTTCTTTTATTTGGGAAGCATCATCAGTGGCCTGAAATACATGTTTCCTTTTATATATACAATAAACGTATTGTGTGGTACATATAATAAGCTGTTATATTACATTTTGTCGTCTTTTTCTCGTTTTTTAGGTCAGAATCAACTTTTGCAGCACAAATTCCGTAATGTGAACTTATCGTTCGGTGTTACTTACAGAAGTCGGCCAGCTGGAGTGTGGAAGCTGACAAATACATCTCCAGCATCACACGTATGGTTTTGGATATCGTAACACCCAATGATAAGTTGACATTACGGAATTTGAACTGCAAAAGTTGATTCTAACCTGAAGAGCAAGAGAAAAACACGAAAAAAATGTAATATATCAGCGTATTATATCTACTAGATAATACGTTTATTGTATGTATAAAAGGAAACATGTATTTCAGGCCATTGATGATGCTTCCCAAATAAAAGAAGCGAAACGTGTATGGCAATAAACAAACTGCCTTCATTTAGTTGCATAGATGGTACATACTTCCACGAATTTCGAGCAACTAAGGAGAAGACGGAAATCAGAAAAAAATGTTTTAATGTGTATAACTGGATGAAAAATGCAAACCAGATCCTCCCCATTGCTAGTCCTGTATCTTACCACTAGGCAATCCTGCCGCATTTCTGCAATTTTAAGTTAACAATTTGCTTCCACGTACACTGACTGCTGTGTTTTGTGTAACTCATTCTCGCAATCATCATGTACAAATAAGGATGTTCAATACTCGACACCATTAACACGAAGTACCTTTTCTCGTTAGTGTTAGATGTCACATAGACTGCCTACCTGACTGAAACTGGCGAACTGTTCGTTTGTGGTAATTACCGGAGGGAAAGGGGGGGGGGGGGCATAACGCGCATCAGCTAAACCAATCGGACGAGTCATTGGTGTGCCACATTATCACAAGGTTTATGTTCTCACTGAATGTCAGAAAATTAATGATGGAACACAAGATTTGAATTGGTGAAGGTTAAGACAATAAGTCGAGTGTGGAAATATTTTCTATGAAAGTCCCCGGCTTTCACCTGAGGCAGGTTGGAAATTCTCCATAAGCGCACCGTGGTTTGAGCCCCAATTCTGCTGAATACTAGTGCATGGGAAAGCGTCCGCGGCCACAGTCCACATACTACAAGCGAGATGTGGTGCGGTCGAGTTCGCTATGTAATGTAGCTACATCACCTAGGGTGACAGAAACATCAACTCCTGCACTTGTATAATAGGTACTGCATGAGCGTTGTCGACCACGCATACACTGGCGAGACAACATTAAGTAATTACATCTTCTGCTACACTAAGATGAACTCTGTAGCACTCAGGTCCGTCCACTGGACTTCAATATAATGCACTGGTTGTCTGCCTCCTACTACTGTACCATGAAATAACATTCAAGAAGAGCAAATTCACTCTGCAACTGTTAAAAAAACGTCACGTCGAATAACATACTTTGGTTTTTTTGGAACAACGCAGTTCTTTCAGAATAATTCAAACTCACCAAGTACGTTCATTACCACCATAACATTCTCCAGTGTATTCTTCAGATGCTCCACTTATATTAGTCGTCCGAGACAAAAAATAGAACCCGCACATACGAAATGAATCGTTACCTCCCCATACACTCGTTTCACGCTATTGGATCGGAAGCCCATCACTGTCTTTGGAACGTGTTCAAAAATTACAATGGGTACCGACCAGCGGAATCACTATCGTCTATGCCCATTGTCTCGCAAAGCGCCCAAGAGGAAGTCGCGGCTTCGTTTTGCACATATCGTGGTTTGACTTCACTCAACCTCTTATCCGACAGCTAAAGAAGATCGATAAACATTAATGCCTTTCTACCGTTCAGTACTGCTACCACAGCTTAATTGGCTTTTAACTGCGTCAAAGGCATTCCCGTTTAATCCGCCCTCTCTTTGACGTATAGCAACCCAATGCGGGTGCTGACTCCGGTTTTTACCCATACAACTATCACTAACTGTGCCATTGACGTCATGAGTTGCTGGTAAAGGGAACATAAAAGTTATGCATTGTCGAACCACATGTTCTAGAAATCCAGCATATGTTCAAGGTCATCCAATTAACACCGAACTTCCATATCGCGCTAATGCAGTCTTTTGTGTCGTCCTTAAGCTCCGCTAAATGCTGCAAGGCTCGTAAACGTATGTCACTTGGTTTCTTAGGAACTTGTATCTTCATTCTGTGTGGCTCAATCGCGACTGAACACGTAAGTCTGCTGGATTTCAGGACGTCAAATCAGTGGTATGTTGACTGGATAAGATTGCCGTACACCACATGTAGAACCGTAGAATTACTCCCAACAGAATTACTTGTTAGCAGTTCACGTCACTATATTTTGCCCAAATTCACTATTAACACGATTAGTCTCATAGGTGGAATTATCATTTTACATGGGGCCAAGTCTAAACGCCTAAACTCTATCCTACAAAGATAGGTAATTGTTTAACAACGTGCGTAAAACTGTAACAGGGAGTTCGAAAAGCTAATAGATCCATTATGTCACCTCCACCTGTAAATATATCTTTTGACATAAGCTGTATTTACTGAGAGTGATGGAAATATTCAGAGACACATGCAAGCGTAATATATTTAGAATGTTCTAAGAATGAAATTCGACCAATACGTGTATGAATAAAGCATGAATCTAGTAGAGAACTACTTTTCAAGCGTTGTACCTACATGCAGTGAAAGCATCTACAATGAATAATCAGTTTCTTCTAAACAGTATGCCAAACAGCAGGTGAAGAGTAATAAATATCATGAATATCATTAAAATGTGTGACCAAAGAACAAAGCTAGCAATAATGGCACATGTAAGAACTCTATGTTTATATGAAGGTTGAAAAAGCTTTAAAAACACAATATTTTTAAAAAAAGATGTAGTTGTTGGTCTGAATTAAAATGATAGATTTAAGGAAATTCACGATTTTAATTGAGAAGTTAAAACTATGTGATGAGCCTGAATTCGCACCCTGATCTCTATATTGCGTGGGCATTGTGCTACCAAGAAATTTTGTGTTTACTACGAGCATATTGCGGGTGAAATAGTAATTGAAACTGGATAAGAAAGAGGCAGGCTTATTTCGTGGACCCATCTTCAGTATTAGCATGAAGTGAATTAGGGAAACTACTTAACCTGAAATGATGACCGTTTGGAGATATGAACTCCGCTACAATCGAATATGGATTTAGAGACCGTATCGGCGTAATTACTATCAGTACTATCAGCAAGCTAAATGTCATTTATTACTAAACAGGCACTCTAGCCCGAATTATTGAATATGATGTGCGACAGAAAGTCAGACACCCCCTGTCTCTGACGAACCGTACTAGTACTTGCATCGATTACGGACTATATTTAACTTCACCCTAGGTCGGAAATGGAACTACATTGACACCTGAAGTGCCATTAACTCATTTTCTGGTTACATAAAGGTAGCGTGACGCAGCCAGCTAGCGAATAATTCGACCAGCAGCTGTACTTTGCGTGCTAAGAAAGGAAAAGTAATTATTTTAGCTTCATCGATTAGTTATATAATGTCACTAATTCTAAATATTATGGGTGGGATCTATAAGAAAACATTAAACCATAACGTTTAGAAGAAAGAGGAGACATAAAGGATATGACGTATATTTTTATTACAAGTAGTACAACAAAAATGTTTAAAATTTTCCATTGAACGAATTTCAGTGACAATTTGATCCCTTGATCACGGTTAAAAGACTGCATCTCTTGGAAACAGACCCTGTGGGAAGATAAAAAAAGAGCGCAGCACATTATTGCAACATAGGTCGAAAAACGACAACTAAAAAAGATAGTGCACATATTATACAGCGTGGTTCTAATTCCTGAAACACATTTTGAGGGCCTATAAACTTTTGACAAGTAGATGTGTGAATGGCAGAGTACGTTAGACCGTGTCGGAAACACATGAAATGATGTATTCCACTCTCCTGCGTTTGTTGGGTGAGAAAGTGATCGAGGTCGTTAGAGATGAATTACAAACTCGGAGCGAGGAGGCTATGGAATGTTACTGGTCATATCCTTTTCAGTGTAACCATGCCGCAATTTGTCTTGATCTGGACTACAGGATGGTAATTCGAGCTGCAGGCCTCCAGAAAAGTCCAGTGTCTAACCGCTGCGTCACCTTGTTTGGGGTGATACGAAGAGTAAAAGGATTGAGAGAGAGAGGGAGAGACGGAGTAGGAAACTCTAATGTGGGATTGGATAGGAAGGGAAGAGATAGAGGTGATATGATGGCCAAATACTGGGCGGATTTCCTTGTCTGGAAGAGAAAGTCTGTTGAAGTTTCGTTGGGAGAGGGGACTCACTTCACTTGTTATTGTGTCCCTATTAATCCGTTCAGACGCCAAAAACACATGACTGGAAGCTGTACTAGGGTCTCAATGCACGTGAGTCACACATGTAGACGGCTCAACAGCGTCAGCTGTAAACAAAATTTGTGTGTTAAACACAAATAAAGTGGCCGTAGCACCGAATATAAATAAAATCTCACTCGAGAAGATGGAAACCCCGAAGATTGCGGATCAGGTGATTCATCGTTCAGACTGATGTCAGATATCAGAATACCAAGAAGCGAAGACTCAGACCAGGCAATCTTGAATGAAGCATGTTACAAAATGTGGCGATTCCATGAGATGACTTGATGGAGGTGCTTGTCCTGGCTGATCTGGGTAAAGACTAGCCCAACTTTCACTGCTTCCTTGGCCTCTATCACCATTGGGCCATGGACACAGGTTCGTATGCTTAAGGGACTCTGCAGACAACCTCTGTTTTCAGAAAGCCTAGCGCCATCTGAGTTTTTTCAGAATGGTTCTGTCCACGGACATGAACGTGCTTTGGTACTCACCAATGTCACCTGCTGTTGATCCTTCTGAGCACTTCTGAGACACTATAGAGGGAGATAGTAGCGGTTTCGAAGCCGCTGCATACGTTAGATAAGGCGATTGGGATGTCACGTATCAGGATGGCTTAGCTCATACCACGGCCCCTTCACCATCGGGGCTCTCCACTCTGCTGGACACATGCTTCCAGTTCCACTCCTTTTCACTACAGGTGCAATAACAAAATATCAGTGAAAATTCTTGATAATCCAGAGACTGTTGTTCACTCTCATTATCGTCAATGTCGTCTTTGTCAGACCGAGTCTTCTTTTTCTTCACTTAACTCCTAAATGAAGCAATACTTCCTGTTTTCATCCTCCCATCCACAACAAATGCATGACAGCATCCAAATGGAAACTGGATCTTCCTCATGCAGTCACAAACACTCTAGGTACATTTAAAGAGGTGGACTGGCTGCAGATTTTGGACCATGTGTTTGATTAAAGAACTGAACCTTAGCTGATACCATTGATATAAGGACCGAAACATCCAGCACTAACTTGATATGGCATCACATGTAAAAAAAAAAAAAAATAAAAATAAAAAAAAACGAGAGAGCGGGAATTCCTGCCCTAATGCTAAAGAATGCACATATAAAAGTTACACTCGTATTGTTATGTTCAAGTGAATTTTGAAATATTCGTTTATCAACAATTTAATATTACAAAAAACAAACGCACGATTAATTTCTAGCTGTCGACAGGAACTGAGTGTGCTACGTGTGTTTCATAGTAACATCTGCGATAAAAAAAATTCGTGAAATTTAGTTGAAGGTTGTCCGGCGGTTTTGAGGAGCGTTTTCGTTACAGGGTGCAGTTATTCGCTCGGGAGAACGTTGATCAACGAATTAATGCGCAAAAGTGGGTGAGTGCGATATTACCTAAACCCCTGCGCAGAATTTCCTCGCAAGCTCCGCTACAGAGATGAATAAGGGGAATTTTAGCCGCAACACTCTCCAACATCTGATAAATGTACGTGGTTTCGACAAAATTACGAAAATGCCTGTCTCAAATTACCCCCACGAGGCAGAAAAAAACCGGAATTTGAACATAAATTAAGTGAAACACTATACTTTCTCCTCCGGCTGCAGTGAGATCCTCTTCCGAGGGAAAAAGAAATACGGTAAGTCTATTTTTAAAACACAGTTACACCTGCATGGACCACGGTGCGATTATTATGTAAATTCGGGTTACATATCAAGCAGACAAACTGAGTTTTGTGAATTTATGATTGCCACAATTTTTATTTGGAATTGACAATAAGGGGTGGTAGGGTAGACGGGTGATGCTCAAAATGTGCTTCGTCGTGATATTTCTGTTGGACGCCTTAAAAGCCTTGGCAACTGAAAATGCAGCTCTGATTCACACTCATTCTTTCATATTATTACGATTAACAGTACGAGTAATCCATGGAACATAAAGCCAGATAAGTAGCCAAATGTAACTGTGGCCAAGAAACTGGTCTCTAACTCCAAAATGCGGTTAGTTTTATCAGTGACATAACGTACTGACATCTCTTTGCTATAGTTTATTTAACTTCACAAGATATGAATGCTAGGATAAAACTATGAACGGAGTGTGACATGTTTTTTCTCAGAAAAGCTATGTAACTTAATTCTTTACGAAATATTTCTTCGTACCGATAGCATGTCTACTATTTTCGGCCATTATCTTCATAATCTATTCGTGAGCCAGTCCTTATAGTTGTAACGTTAAAACTACCAAGAGATAAGGAAGATATAGCATTTTCTCTGAGTGAAAATGGTAGGAAATAAATTTCCGTTTTAGGTGGGGTCATGTTTGTCCTTTTTTGTGGTCTTGATACACGGTCTCTTCAAAAGTGATGACTAAATTTTGCTGCACACTCAGGCACATTTACAGTTTTTTTAATTAAAAACTACATTTTCCCACAAACGCGACTTCATTAACTTTCACATATGTTTCTGTTGTCAATGTTTGAGGCTTCATTAACTTTCAACGAGCGCCATAGATACACCTTAACAATAGTTTCATTCAACTTCAGTTGCTAATTCAAACTAAAAGATTTTATTTTTTGTAAGAGATGTACAGAGGATGTGGCACTAAAAATGCCTGATGTAATAGTTAATAGAAAATTAGCTTCAGATATGTTATGCTGTTATACAATAACACGAATTCGTTCTTAATTTTTATCGTTTAGTTAAACCTAAACCACATACGTGGCAGAGACTTTGATACTGAACTCACACTAGAAATAGATTCCTGCAGGAGAAGCCGTGACTTTACTTCAAACTAAAGGAAGCAGTTATTTGAATTAGTGTCATTTACCGTGCATTTTTATCAAATGTATTGCAGTAAATGTTCCGTTGTTGGTATTTACTGTACAGACACGTATTAAAAAGCTGGTATAGTCTAAATTCAGTCTTTTTAATACAGCGTCAGCTTTCTTGTTGAATATTTACTTTAGATTTTCCTATACAAGTTATAAGATTTGGAAACAAAAATGCCTCTTTTAGTTTACGGGGCAAAGATCAAATAAAGTAACAGATTTTGATAATACTGTAACATCAGTATACTGTGCACGGTTATTTAGGTACGATGCAGATGTACGTACCTAATAACAAGCAGACTTCGATGGACATGGTTTCGAAACACATTCCTTTAAAAGAATAATAAAATGCTGGAAAAATCTGAATGTTCAACGATGTAGCTACCAATAACAGGAATTACTTGAACAATATTTAACAGAAAGAAAATCGCACTGATACGATATTTCATTTCTTTCCAGATATAATCACTGTAAATGTAGATGCTTTAAGTTTAATATTTTTCTTAATTTCAACTATGTTTAATAATAATAATAATAATAATAATAATGATAATAATAATAGTAATCCAACGACACATCATGCGTTCATTTTTGCCAACAAAATTACAGCGAAGCTGTTGATGTGTAATTTGGGGTGTGGCTTATTTATTTCTTTGAAACTAAGTTAGCCGCGTGTAATTAGGGTGCAGTGTGTCGGCCGGCACTTTATCGCGGTTCCGTAAATTGCCAATTAGCTACGTACACAGACAGCTGTGGAGGTACCGGCGTGTGACACAGGGCGCCACTTACGTGGGGACGTGGCTGCCAACAGAACAGCCAGATTCTGATCGACTAAGGAATGTCGTAGAATTAGAGCATGATCTCTACACTTTCCTTTATGAACGTCAGTCAGATATTGTCGTCTTTTCCAATTAGTAATCTGCTTATAGAAAACGGACATCTCTCTCATTATTCATCGACATATATCTCAATACATCTGTTTCACATAGTTTAACTGATGATGTTCACTAGACATCCATTATTAAATTTTACATTCCGCAAATACATAGTAGGAATAAATATTGGTAAAATATCCAAATGCTTCAAATATTAATTTCTGTACGGCAACCCATGACTGTTTTCGTTGCCTCCACCATAAATTACGTTATTAAACTTAAAATTTCTTTATAACTTGCATTCAGTTGGCCTCTGACACACGCCCGGCTGTTATTGTTCAGTCAGATCTCCCTAATTATGTTCCCCAAAGATTGTTAATTTCGAACAAGAGCCGCTGTGTTTCTATTATGCATAAAGGTTCGTGGAGCTACACTTTTTATCTCGTTACAACTGCCCATTCAATGGCTCGACAAAATGGAAGAAGATTCCTCGTCAGTGAACGATCGTAATAAACGATAGAATATTATCACGCGTTTTTTCTACTTTTCCATTTCAAAAAACTCGTAAAGAACAAAATTCTCCAACCCCCCCCCCTCCCTGTCTCTCAGTTTTAATTTGTTTTCATAAACACAGGTGCACATTATTCATTCGTCCTCCATTGCTGACTGCACCACCAGTAAACAAAATAATCGCAAGAAACGCTTTAATCTCTAATTTTTTCTAGTTTACATTTGTACCGATACAAAAAAAAAAAATTTCCTTGACTTGAAAAGTTATACACTGTTTATTTCAGCAACTCAGCTTAAAACCTCGAAGACTGTAGGTCTTTCCCAGGCGTTCATCCTTAAACAGGCAAATTTAACTTATTCAGTAGAAATGATAACTAAGAATGCTAGTCCATTAATTTAATTTGAATTAGAAAGCTTGATTCTGATGCAATGCGATGGAGATCAAGAGCTTCATTGATACAGTTAACATCTCTCAGGTATTCTTTAAGAGGTAAGTATAAATTTTACAGCAAGAGCTATCGCTATTGTGATCTTCAGTCCGAATACTACAGTGATGCAGCTTTCTACGTTAATGTGTACAGTGAAAGACACTTCATCACCACATAACAGCTACATCCTACATCTGTGTTTGAACCTGCTTACTATAATCAACACTTGGAGTACCTCTTTAATTTTCAGTCCCTACACTTACCTTAACTCTACCATCTTATGAGCCAGATGTGTGAGGTAGGCGAAATATCCTCTACTTCAAGAACAATATAAAAATTCAAATCCCAAAGAAAGCAAGTGTTAAAAGGGGTGAAATTTACCGAACTACCAGCTTAATAAGTCATGGCTGCAAAATACTAACTCGAGTTCCTTACAGACGAATGGAAAAACTGGTAGAAGCAGACCTCGAGGAAGATCAGTTTGGATTTCGTAGAAATGTTGCAACACCTTGGACAATACTGACCCTACGACTTATCTTAGGAGATAGATTAAAGAAAGGCCAACCTACGTTTCTAGCATTTGTAGACTTAGAGAAAGCTTTCGAGAATGTTGACTGGAATACTCTCTTTCAAATTCTGAAGGTGGCAGTGGCCAAATATAGGGAGCGAAAGGCTATTTAAAATTTGTACAGAAACCAGATGGCAATTATAGGAGTGGAGGTTCACGAAAGGGAAGCAGAGGTTAAGGAGGGAGTGAGAGAGGGTTGTAACCTACCTGCGATGTTATTCGATCTGTATATTGAGCAGGCAGTAAAGAAAACAAAAGAAAAATTTGGAGTAGGAATTAAAATCCATGCAGAAGAAACAAAAACTTTAAGGTTTGCCGATCACATTGTAATATTGTCAGAGCCAGCAAAGGACCTCGAAGAGTAGTTGAACGAAATGGACAGCGTCTTGAAAGGAGGCTATGAGATGAAAATCATCAACAGCAAAACGAGGATAATGGAATGTAGCCGAATTAAATCAGATGAGGGAATTAGATTGGGAAATGAGGCACTTAAAGTTGTAGATGAGTTTTTCTATCTGAGGAGCAAAATAACTGATTATGGTCGTAGTAGAGAGTATATAAAATATAGACTGGCAGTGGCAAGAAAAGCATTTCTGAAGAAGAGAAATTTGTTGACATCGAGTATAGATTTAACTGTCAGGAAGTCTTTCTTGAAGTATTTATATGGAGTGTAGCCATGTATGGAAGTGAAACATGGACGATAAGTAGTTTAGACAAGAAGAGACAAGAAGCTTTCGAAATTTGGTGCTACAGAAGAATGCTGAAGATTAGATGGGTAGATCAGATAACTAATGAGGAAGTACTGAACAGAACTGGGGAGAAGTGGAATTAGTGGCACAACTCGCTTAGAAGAAGGGATCGGTTAATAAGACACATTCTGAAGCATCAAGGAATCACTAGTTTAGTGTTGGGGGGAAGGGTGGAGGGTAAAAATCGTAGAAGGAGACCAAGAGATGGATACAGTAAGCAGATTCAGAGGGATGTAGTTATTCGGAGATGAAGAGTCTTGTACAGTATAAAATAGCATGGTGAGCTGCATCAAACCAGTCTCAGGACTGAGGACCACAACAACAATAACACTTCCTTCATTATCAATTTGACAATCCAGTGATGCCACAAGACGTTTTTTGTCAACCGATCTCTCCTTTAAATCAAGTTTAGGAATGCATTTCTGTTTTTCCATTTCGATTCAGTACCTCCTGATTAGTTATGCGATACATAAAATTAATCTTTAGAATTCTACTGTTGCACCACATTTCATAAACTTGTATTCTTTTCTTGTATGAAGTATTTATCGTCCACGTTTCACTCCCGTACAAGGCTACACTAGAGGCAAATACCTTCGGAAAATATGTCCAAACATGTAAATTCAAATGCGATGTCTTTTCCAGAAATGATTTTCTTGCTACCGCCAGTCTCTGTTTTATATATTCTCCACTTCAGCCATTGTCATTTACTTTGCTGCACAAATATGAAAACTCATCTTTAATGATTTTTACAGTCTATATGTATGAACCAAGCCTTCAGAACATATTTGTTTGCCGCTATTGACCCTCAAATTAGCGAACTATATCTGGATATAAATATCAGAAGGAGAATGGAAGTGTACGATGTTGCTGATACTCATCATGTGAGAGAGTGATATGGCACTGCAGGCAATGTCAGTGGGATTATGTAATGAATACCTCACACGCCCCATGTCAACATGCAGTACCAATTTCACTCTACAGGATCGTAATTGTCCTACCACTTTGCTACTCAATGTTGCTGCTAGCCTCCGGCCTAGTATTGGGTAAAATAAACAGTCTCCTCACAGAAACTGAAATGAACTACAAATGCTACTTTACCGGTTGCAGCTGTCCACAACCGACACTTCTAACCGGCACCTGAGGGACGAGAAGAACGCGTGACCACGATCATTCTCTCATTTGCTGGAGCTGTGCTGGCTGTTCTGTAAACAAGAAGCTGTCAATCATTTTGTTATTCCGATCGCGGTGCAGCAAAGTGAACAATAATTATCACACGCACTACACAGAAGAAAGCTTCAGTCGGGTACTTCTTCATTGTTACTGTCGTTTCTTGTGATATATCCATCTGTATTAAACAAAATAGTCTTCAAAAATGTCAATAAGTCATCTAATGAAAATTTTTGTGACATAGCAAAGCCTGACTAGGTCTGTATTTGTGCAAAAATATTAACCTCTATGAGATTACATGTGGTTAATGTAAACAGAGCCCCATAAGCGAAAAATGATAATATTTCATCTGGATAAAAAGTAACAAAGTTATTAATCTGTTACGGTGATGAATGTATACTAAACGAATTCGGGGTCAGCTACACAGAAAGTTAACCATAAGTTGTCATCTGTCGTTGACGGGCGTGTTTTTACAAACTCATGTAACTGTCATCAAGTCTGACTGCTATACCTGCAAGTACACTGAAGTACATTATTTCGGAGAAATACATTTGCCACGCAACCATTTTCACACGTGGCACTGTTTTATATATTAGCTTCTCAAGACAACACAATTTCTTTCGGGAGCGCACTGCGTGATCTGTAGGTTACACTAAGGCGTGGAGAAACGAGAAATTAAAAGTAATAGCTTTCGTTAAATGATAATACTTTGCACAATGTTAGCAATAAATATCGACGTCGATTGTGGATCCACAGTAGGTAATGATATTGGTTCATGTATCAGTCATCCGTAGCTATGTTTTGTGCGTCGAAAAATATCAAATTCCAGAATGGTTCAGATTTCATATTTTAACGGAGACGCCACTGTAATTGGGCGAATGATAGTTCACGGGTCGGATGAAGGCAAAGTCATATAACATCGAACTGAAAATATGTTAGCCGCGCGGGATTAGCCGAGCGGTCTAGGGGCGCTACAGTCATGGACTGTCCGGCTGGTCCCGGCGGAGGTTCGAGTCCTCCCTCGGGCATGAGTGTGTGTGTTTGTCCTTAAGATAATTTAGGTTAAGTTGTGTGTAAGCATAGGGACTGATGACCTTAGCAGTTAAGTCCCATAAGATTTCACACACATTTGAACATTCCAAAAAAATATGTTAACTAAAATCAAATTTGTACGTTGAAATAATTCAACAGCTACACCTGAAAATTTGTGACCAGACTGGGACTCGAGCCCGGATGCACTGTTTGTCTAGTACGGTTGCCTTAACCATCTTTCTTCCTGCTCAAAAAACTATACCTTCCAACGCCCTGAATACTCCGCATTTATTTTGTTTTATTTTTTAAAGAAAGGTGTCTTAAGAAAATGTTGCGGTCAGCTTCTGGCTGGTAGAGATAGTGTGGGCAGGGGTCGAATCCCAAGGCCTGGCCACGATGTCTCCCCTTTCCAGTTTCTGTACCGCCCCCTCATTTTTTTTTTTTTTTTTTTTTTTTTTTTTTGTGGAACAGGAAGGCAGGTTAAACTAAGAATCTTTATTCGAACAACTGTGGCCTTCTGCATGTGAACGACGTACCTGAGCAGAAAAAAACAAAATTAAAGAATAGACACTACACCCGGGGCTACTAGCTACAAGTCGTCCCTAGATCCTTCTTCGCGCCGCTGGGACCGGAAACGGCTTGACAAAGGAAGGGTTCCTATGTTTGTGCCCACCTCGGCCACTCGGACACACTTGCCGTCCGACTCCACACATGTAGCATATATTGTTTTAGGCGTTTGATGGTGGAACGTATCCTCCCCCCATGAACCATGGACCTTGCCGTTGGTGGGGAGGCTTGCGTGTCTCAGCGATACAGATGGCCGTACCGTAGGTGCAACCACAACGGAGGGGTATCTGTTGAGAGGCCAGACAAACGTGTGGTTCCTGAAGAGGGGCAGCAGCCTTTTCAGTAGTTGCAGGGGCAACAGTCTGGATGATTGACTGATCTGGCCTTGCAATATTAACCAAAACGGCCTTGCTGTGCTGGTACTGCGAACGGCTGAAAGCAAGGGGAAACTACAGCCGTAATTTTTCCCGAGGACATGCAGCTTTACTGTATGATTAAATGATGATGGCATCCTCTTGGGTAAAATATTCCGGAGGTAAAATAGTCCCCCATTCGGATCTCCGGGCGGGGACTACTCAGGAGGATGTCGTTATCAGGAGAAAGAAAACTGGCGTTCTACGGATCGGAGCGTGGAATGTCAGATCCCTTAATTGGGCAGGTAGGTTAGAAAATTTAAAAAGGGAAATGGATAGGTTAAAGTTAGATATAGTGGGAATTAGTGAAGTTCGGTGGCAGGAGGAACAAGACTTCTGGTCAGGTGACTACAGGGTTATAAAGGTGGATAGATCACGTATCTAATGAGGAGGTATTGAATAGGATTGGGGAGAAGAGAAGTTTGTGGCACAACTTGACTAGAAGAAGGGATCGGTTGGTAGGACATGTTTTGAGGCATCAAGGGATCACAAATTTAGCATTGGAGGGCAGCGTGGAGGGTAAAAATCGTAGAGGGAGACCGAGAGATGAGTACACTAAGCAGATTCAGAAGGATGTAGGTTGCAGTAGGTACTGGGAGATGAAGCAGCTTGCGCAGGATAGAGTAGCATGGAGAGCTGCATCAAACCAGTCTCAGGACTGAAGACAACAACAACATGGTGGAACGTGTAGCTTTTCCTTTCTGTCGCTGATGCGCCCATGTTGTATCTAGGGTCTCCGTCCACGTTTTCTGTTTGTAACAACATAATGCCACGCTGTCTTTTTACATATTTCTGTAGTGATATATGCTATCGCACTCTTCGCAACGATTCCCAGTTTCATAGTGCATAAACGTTTACCTCTTCTACTGAACAGGTGCAACATGTCATCTGAATAACACAACGGCAGGTCATGATTGCGTCATGAGGTTAAGACCTATGAAACATAATTATAGATTTACAACTGATCAAATTGAGGGCCAACAGAATGGCAAGGGTGTGGGGTGGGAATGGAGGAAGGGGAATGGATGCAATTCCGACTCGCCAAAACAAAGGAAAGGAGTCATGTATTCAGACGGCTGGCACTGCTTAATTCAGTTTATTGTTGATACAGCATCGTCCAGTAGCACATTATCAGTTTGCCAGCGATCACTCGTAGTATTTCTTCAGAAAGCCATCAAATGTCCATAATGATCTCGTCATGCCTCTGAATTCGACACGTCGTTTCACAGTAACACCCATTTAAATGGCTGCAAGCTGTGTTAGCGAGCGAGGTGGCCCCATTTATGAGACATTGGACTCTTGCTTCCTCTTTCCCAGACTTTGTCCAATCATTTATCAGGTCTTAATGACACGCAGATAAAACTTCTCTGTATACAGAATGTTCATTGCGTGTAGAAATTCTTTTCGGTGGAACCGTAAATAAAATGGTAAATAGTACACGAGAGACCACGATTTTCTTGCCTCCTACCACCCGTCTCTCCTGGTATACTACATCTTGCGCGTCTTTAACAACGCGGCTCAAACTTTCTGGAGTACCGTCATGCGCAAACCAAGTAACTCTGCTTATTGCTTACCAATTTTCCGCTATTGCACCTGCATGTTCACTTGTATTCGTAACATGACATAAAATGTGTTTTCAATAAAGATCAGGGGAAAAAAAACCACTTCCGAATATGTACAGCCACGTCTCGTCTTTGCTTGGTATTGTTTCAAGAGCCTGGCCATAAAGTGGGTCCAAGTACTTTTGATTCAGTCCGCATGTGTTTTCTCGTGGTACACTGACATAAATTTATTCGCAGGCTCATGACACGTGATTTAATATTTATTCATATTGCTGCATTTAAGACGAGATGTATATTCGCACGAAGTACTTTTCAAAAGACTCACTATTTACGAAACGCATCTTCAGTTGTTCGTGACAACTGGAAAGTGAAACAGTACGAGAGAATTATGGAACATTGTTAGAGATGGCATCATCGCCTTCCTTGCTGACACTCATTACGACAAAAAAACGAAATTATGACGCCCCGCCTGGGCGTTGTACTAGTAGATCAGTTATCAGCTCACCATATGAAGAATATCTCGTTATCTTGCTGATTTTCCGTTAGCTATTCAGAATAACACGTGGAGAAGTGTCCCATACCTTTGCTGCTCCTTTTTCTTTCTTTATTGTTGTTAATAGGCTGCCTGTGAATCGACGTTCTATGTTAGAATGTGATATAATCGGCAAATGGAATGCACAGAAACAAAACAAAGTAGGAAGCCAGGAGACGAGAGGAAGAAGGAATCTTAACTGGGTAGATCTTAGCGCCCGGGGATCGCCGATGAGATCTGTAGGCCATGCTGTTCCGCCTCGTTTATTGGGCAAATGTTTCGGCTGGCACTTGTGGTAGCTGTACAGATCGCATCTCGCGCAGTGTTACCTGCATTTAAATCGGGTTTATTACCGCGGAATCTTAAGCACTCGGGGTTGCTACGCGAAGTGAGGAACTCCAGTTTCGGCTGCTAGCTTGAAATTAACGTAACCTTAGAGCAAAATATATGTACTAGGTTATATTCGAAGGAGAGCTCGTACGAAAGTCTCATACATCCTGTTCTCTTACACTATCCATTCATGTAGGGCTTATAACAGGTTCAAATTATCGAACACAGCAGCTGTGCGAAAGAGTAAAGGTGAGTTCGTGCAGTGTTTGTACGTTACATGGTAGTCAGTTAATGTTTGGAATGTTTGGAAGAGACGATGCTATAAGGTGTGAACCGCGAACAAAGACGAGCATTCAACGTTCACCATACTGCAACGAATGAGGATCTGTCAATAAGGTACTTGCTGCTCCACATATACCTCACATGGTCTACTGTACACTGCGAGGGAGCCAGATACATGCACTGCATATAAACAATAATTTTTCCTCACCACCTCCAAAAATGAAACTGTAGTCCACTCACATTAATACGATCACCGCCTATGTATTACATTAACGTGCAACAACCACACACAGACGACAGGTGGCAGCACAGGCAGAGAAGGGGGATATAAAACGTGTTGGGGGGGGGGGGGGGCGGAAAATATTGCAGTCGTTGATAATGAGGTAGCGGAGCGATTTATCTGATGTCAAGAAGGCCATGCTCATTGGCCTTCTAGCCAATGGTGGAAGCGTATCCGAAACGGCTAAGTTTTTAAGAGATCCGCGTGTTTCCGTGGTTAAAGTATACCGTGCATGGTGCCACTCAAACCAGTGCCTAGGCAACTGTGGTCCACCGCTGGGTCAAAGATGACTGGGACGAACGACGTCCAGATTGACCAAGGGCCAACCAATAGTGGCTCCTCAACGACCATTCAGTGGTCGTTGTTGCGTATGGGTCTCCGCAGCGGGTGCCTGGTTCATGCACCCATGATGACTGCTGTACGTCGGCAACGAACGCTGGAATTTGCACGCCAATACCACAACTGGACGTCCACTTAGGGGAAACAAGTTGATTTTTTAGATGACTCGCGTTTTAACCTCCATCGGACCGATGGCTGTCGGTACGAATGGCGTGAAACCTCTGAGACCCTAGAACAACTGTTGGACGGGTCGACGCCAGAGGAGGGAGCGTTATGATCTGGGAAATGTTTTCGAGGAATTCTCTGGGTGATCTCGTCATTCTGGAAGGAACAATGGATCAGCACAAGTATGCATCTATCTTTGGTGACCATGTCTACCCCACGTGGAGTTTGTTTTCCCTCGGCACGATGGCATTTTCCAGCAGAACAACGCAACGTGTCACACGTCACGCAGTGTATGCCCATGTTTCGAAGAGCACCAGAATGAGTTTACCGCTCTCCCCTGGCCATCAAACTTCCCGGATTTAAACCCAATCGATCGGGCTGGATCGCGGCACTGGAGTCGGTGGGGTTGCACACAACCCTGTCGCTACCTTCCAGAACCACATTGATATTCTTCCTGCACATCTCGCAGCGGACCGCTTTGCAAAAGACGTTTACTCAGGCTTTTGACAAGTAATCACATTAATGTCATTGGAAAGTGTAATACGAGTACAGAATGATAGGCTTCAGTGAACTGCACGACGTTAGCGGTAAATTATGCAAAGTGGACTTACGGTAACTGAAAAACCCTACCACTTTATGCAGTGATCGCAATGAAACGTTCTCACTGTCATTTTGCTTGAGCGCTGTAATCGTTATGGAGAACGTGTGAAAAAATGTTTTCAGAAACTTTAAAATAGCACTGATTTAGCGCGACTAGTTTGATTCCTAAGTTCCTAGCTTCTTCTGCGTTTCTTTGTGAGTTTGTTTTTAGCCTTGTCATACCTTTTTCCTCATCTCGTGGTCGTGCGGTAACGTTCTCGCTTCCCACGCCCGGGTTCCCGGGTTCGATTCCCGGCGGGGTCAGGGATTTTCTCTGCCTCGTGATGGCTGGGTGTTGTGTGATGTCCTTAGGTTAGTTAGGTTTAAGTAGTTCTAAGTTCTAGGGGACTGATGACCATAGATGTTAAGTCCCATAGTGCTCAGAGCCAGCCTACCTTTTTCGTTTACGTTGTGTGTTTCCTAGACGCAATACCCACTGAAGATACCCTACGGGTTTACAGAAAGGGAACATGTATCGAGGCTATAAAATAAAAGATGAAGTGCAATTGCTTTATAGCCTATGTATTACCTAAAAATAATCGAAATTAGATGGTTTTAGTTTGAGATCCCTAACGTCAGTGAAGAAAGATGAAATAAATATTTGCTCACTTAACAACCACATTTGTATAAAGTAGACTCGATCCAAACGAATTTGCTCACCATAGTTCCAAATTGCTCTACATGGTTAAAGCAGTTGTTTGTCGTATGCATTGCAGTGCACAGATGCTGACGAAATGATATTAACAGTATCGAAAAATCACTGCTGCACTTTCCTTTCATTTACTATAGAACAAAATATAATTTTCGGCTTATATTTTCTTTTGACGGAATTATTGTCATTGTGGTCTTCGACCTGAAGACAGGTTTGATGCAGCTCTCGATGCTAGTAGATTCCGTGCAACACTTTTTATCTTCGGTTAACTACTACAAGATTGTTTCCAAAATGAATTCATTTTTTTAAAAAAAAAGAAAAATTTTGGATGTTCAGTTGTGGGCAAACAGTTTGTCGGCAATTTCCATTCTTCCAGCATACTTAATCGCACTAGGTATGCAAGAGATTGTATGTGAATGTTAAAAGGAAGGACGGAGGTTATGGAGAAAGTAAAGCTGTGAGGGTGGAGCGTGGGCCGTCTCTGGATAGCTGAGTAGATAACAGCATTGCCCACTATGGGCTAGGTTCCAGGTTTTAGCCTCTATCTAGCACGCAGTTTCAATCTGCCAGGATGTTTTAAAAAATCAACCCATAACCACCTGCGACCTCAATTGCACTCTCTCCACAACGCCTCATTGGATCGTCGAGGCGCTAGACGGTATGAAGAAATCTTAACTCTTCGGACGTTACTACTAGCCTGCAGAGATCTGCTGTACTCATTGTCTGGCTCATCGAAGAGTTGCACTTTTACTGCATGTACCACTGTGAGCAATATCCTTTTGCGGGGTATGCAACACTAAATACCTATTTTACGGGGGGCGTTCAGTAAGTAATGAAACACTTTTTTTTCTGAAAGCTGGTTGATTGTGTTCAGGATTCCAGTACACCATATTATTTCCCACTCTTTTGGCTACAGAGCCCTGCTTTTCAGCATCATTGCCGTTCAATGCGACGGTCTTACACCACCTTACTGGCAGGAGAATGAGACGTTCGTCTTCAGTTTCATGAAGTTGGCACAGTACCACTTCCGCGATGATCGTTGCACCGTGATGTTGGACATCATACAAGATAAAACTCTCAGAGCACCAAATTACCGTCGCCATGACTTTAGCAACTGTGGGTGTGGCTTGAACTTTTTCTTCGGAGGAGACGTGGTGTGGCGCCACTTTATGGATTGCCTCTTTGTTTCCGGTTCGAAGTGATGAACCATTTTTTGCTTAGCTGTGAAGTCGTTAGACCAAAAATTGTCACAATCAGCCTGGTAACGCGCAAGAAATCCCACGTAGATGGTCCTTTGTTGCTCTTTATGGTCTTCTGTTTGGCGGCGAAGTACGCTGCGTGTACACATCTTCGAGTACCTCAGCTTGTGGACGACTCTGTCAGAACTACCAACCGAGCCGCCCAGTTGTGCAGCAAACTGTTTGATTTTCATCCTTATAACACCTCGAATGAGAGCATCCGCACGTTCTAAAGTTGCAGGAGTCACAGCTGTGTGAGGCCAGTTGGTGCGCTGAAAATCGGAGAGGTTTGCATGACCTTGTTGCGATGACGACAGACGTCTCACCCAACGACTCTCCGTCCTTTTCTTCACTATCAGCTCCCTATGGAAATTCTGCAATCGCCTTTGAATATCTGAGATTCTCTACTTTTCCGCCAAAAGAAACTCGAAGACACCTCTCTGGCTGTATGGCATATCCGTTTACAGATGCTATTTTGAAGCTACATGTGGCGTCGCTACTTCATGAAACGATACAGGCTGAGGCAATGATATTCCACCTTGTCCCACAATAAATTCCGCATTTTTTCAACTGAAATCCGAGAAAAAGTTGTGTTGCTGTACCTATTGAATGTCACTCGTTCCGTTCTCAGTGTTCACTCCGAAGCTGGTTGAGATGAATGCACACTCACCAACAACCGCAATTCCCGTCGGGTTAAAAAACTATTGTCGTTGACGAGGCCTGACACTCGTCTCCAGCTCCTGCCATTTCGTACGAGCACTATTTTTACGCCGTGTTGCGCAGCTTTGAGTGGTGCACTTCGTTATGCCAGGTCACATGGCTGTGTGTGGTACAACTCGATTTGAAGACACATTTGACAGTCTTAGTTGGTACACCAAAACATCGGACAACATCATTCAGAATGAGGTTTTCACTCTGCTGCGGAGTGTGCGCTGTTATGAAACTTCCTGGCAGGCTGTGGCTAAGTCATGTCTCCGCAGTATCCTTTCTTTCAGGAGTGCTAGTTCTGCAAGGTTCGCAGGAGACCTTCTGTAAAGTTTGGAAAGTAGGAGACGAGATAATGGCAGAAGTAAAGCTGTGAGGACCGGACGTGAGTCGTGCTTCGGTAGCTGAGATGGTAGAGCACTTGCCCGCGAAAGGCAAAGGTCCCGAGTCCGAGTCTCGGTCGGGCACACAGTTTTAATCTGCCAGGAGGTTTCAACATCATTCATGTTGTAGCCATGGACACGTCCAAATCATTCCTTCTTTCTGCCATTATGTCACGTCTCCTCTTAGGCCAATATTACTGCGCTCTTTCCGTCAAATTGCCAGGCTCGTAGACGCCTCTTCACACAGCCTTGACTTCGGCCACCGGTGGACGCTACTCTGAACACGTGATACTAGTTCGACATCATCCACAGCACTGCAATGCGACCCGTGTGCTGGATTAAGGTGAAGACTAATAATTTGTCCAATGAACTTAGATGGTATTTTAGTAAAACTTCATTCCCTTGGGACCATGACTTTTTTGTTTAGTTGCATACCAGGACATGGAAAAATATATTTCTCGGAAGCTGCTCGTAAATTAACCTAGCTCCACTTTTTTTTGAAACTTTAATTACAAATGCATGTTCAAAATATGTACAAGGACTTCGCTTCACGTGATTGGCAGTGTATTCAGAGACTCGGACTAAAATTGAAATCCGCAATTGCGTCATTAAGGAAGCCAGGAGGACGTATCGAATGAATACACGCACGTTTTACGGGCCATGTAATTTTGGAGAATGTTTTGCGGCGCTGCGGAGGAGACATACCTGCACAATTCTCTGCCGCGACGTGACAGCCACCAAATTATAGGCACCGCTCGCCGGAGGCATTAGCCGGCATTAAACATCCTTTGCGCCACTCACATTTTATGGCTAAATTGGTAAATGGCAGAAGCAACTTTTGTCTCAACGTCCAGTCACTGGACATAATTTCGGATAATACTGATATGGAAGAACGTGCCACTTACTACTTTTCAAGATTCTTTCTGCATAAGAAAGTTACTCCGTCGTAAACATCAGAAGAGAACATTGATAGAAAAATAGCGTAACAGCTTCTTGGTCTTGTATAAAAGCTGTAAAACTAGGTCACTAAACCTGACTGAATACCATGGCCCACATACGACGGGCACTCAATAAACAATGCAGCCCTTTTTTCTGAAATTGGGTTGGTCTGTTCAGGATTCAGTACACCATATTATTCCCCACTCTTTTGGCTACAAAATCTCCCTTCAGTTCCACGGCCTTACTCCTAATTACTGGGAGAGCCTGTATGCCCGCAGCTTACCACTCTACTTGTCGAAATCGGAGCCAACGTCTTGCTGCATAAATAACCTCCCCATCACCCACGTACTGCTTTCTGCGGAGTGTATCATTCATCGGGCCAAACAGATAGAAGTCCGAAGTTGCGAGATCCGTGCTGTAGGGTCGGTGAGAAAGAACAGTACAATGAAGTTTTGTCAGTCCCTATCGGCTATGCAGACGGCGTGTGAGGCCTTGCGTTGTCGTGAAGAAGGAAAAGTGTGCTTGCGTTTTTATGGCGACGAACAGGCTGAAGACGTTTCTTCATTTTCCTGTGGGTAGCACAACAAACTTCCGAGCCGGCCGGTGTATCCGAGAGGTTCTAGGCGCTTCAGTCTGGAACCGCGCGACCACTACGTTCGCAGGATCGATTCCTGCCTAAGGCATGGATGTGTAATGTCCTTAGGTTAGTTAGTTTAAGTAGTTTTAGGGGGCTGATGACCTCATATATTAAGTCCCACAGTGCTCAGAGCCATTTGAACCAATATACTTCCGAGTAGATCGTTGCACCATGAAGAAAACCTGCGTGTATGCCCTTGAAAAAAAATTTCCAGCCAGTGTCGGTTCAAAATATGCGCACTTTATTGTGTAACATCGTGGAATACTCCGTCCTAAGCCTCTATTGTTTCATGACGTTCCAATAGGTGGCCGTGCTGTTCGTAGGTTTCAAAATGGCAACTGCAATGGAGGTTCATTCCAAGCAGAGCGATGTCATTCAATTTCTTTTGGCGAAGAACCGGACTATCGTAGGTATTCATAGGCTCTTATGGAATTGACTATGGAGATCTGGCAGTGAACAAAAGCATGGTGGGTCGTTGGGCGAGGAAACAAGGTCGCGTAAACCATCTAATTCCCCTCGTGCCGACCGGCTACACGCAGCTGTCACTTCCGCATTGTTGAGAATGTGCGGGCACTCTCATTCAAGGTGTTCGACGGATTCCAATCAGACACTTCGCTGGAAGACTGGACGTCTCTGTTGGTAGTGCTGACACACTCGTTCACCAGTTAGAGGTGTGCGCTCGCTGCTTCCTCGCCACCTAACAAAAGACTGTTAAGAGTATCCGAAGACTGTATATGCCGGATTGCTTGTGCGACAACTTTTTGTCCAGCATCGTCGCAGGCGATGAAACATGGGCTCAGCACTTCGAACCAGAAACAAAACTAAAGTCCTACGGGGGTGGGGTTTGGGGGAGCGTCGCACCACCTATTCACTGAAGAAGGAATTCAAAGTCGCATCCTCGCTCGGTAAAGCCATGGTGATGGTCTACTGGGACTCTGAAGGGGTTATTCTGTTTGATGACCTCCCTCACGATGCAACGATCAACCCAGAAGAGTACTGTGCTACCCCCAGGAAATTGAAGAAACGTTTTCAGCATGTTCGCCACCACAAAACTGCAAGCGAACTTTCCTTCTCCACCCGCCGCAGTGGCCGAGCGGTTCTAGGCGCTACAGTCTGCAACCGCGCTACCGCTACGGTCGCAGGTTAGAATCCTGCCTCGGGCATGGGTGTGTGTGATGTACTTAGGTTAAGTAGTTCTACGGGACTGATGACCTCAGCAGTTAAGTCCCGTAGTGCTCAGAGCCATTTTCCTTCTCTGGGACAACACAAGGCCTCACACAAGTCTGCACACCCGATAGGAGATGACAAAACTTCATTGTACTGTTCTTTCTCACCCACTCAACTGCCCGGATCTCGCACCTTCGGACTTCCTCCTTTTTGGCCTGATGAATGATGCACTCCGCAGAAAGCTGTCCGTGGGTGATGGGGATTATTTATGCAGCAAGACGTTGGCTCCGACGTCAACCAGTAGAGTGGTAACCTTCGGGCATACAGGCTCTCCCAGTAATTTGGAGTAAGGCCGTGGCACTGGAGGGAGATTTTGTAGCCAAAAGAGTGGGGAATAATATGGTGTACTGAATCCTGAACAGACCAACCCAATTTCAGAAAAAAAAGGGGTGCATTATTTATTGAGTGCCCGTCGTATGTGGGCATAGGAGTAATATTAGATAAGTTTAGTTGGGACATTATAGAGCAGCGACAACAGGTATGACAATTATTTGTTGTCCATTAACAGAAACTAGCATAAGGTACTGGACGTATATAGGCTGTTATACTACATCGCTGACAGCCGTAACTAGAGTAGTTCAAGAATTAAATGTATAGCAGCTTATATCTGGTGCGATTTGAGGAGGAATAAACACGCATGAAATTGTTTGTAGAGAAATCGTACATTGTGATGTTCACTGAAAGAATGATGATGGAATGTGTTACATACAAAAAGGACGTTACTTACAAAATCATACCAATTCTTAAGTTACTTTCAACAAAGTACAGTATTACCCTCACACTTTTCGATTATTAGAGAAGCTCTGAAAGACTCGAAATAGTGCTGTACTTTTCACCATGGGTTTAGCTAGTCAGTACGAGAGCTGCATGAGATGCACATACAAATCAAGTGACAATGCCTTACAACATATAAGTGGCGAACCATGCGGGGAGTTATTGTTAAAATTCAGAAAACTCTTGTTCCAAGAAGAGTTCATCAATATATTGCTGTTCCCAAGAACGTATCAGAAAATAAAAATGATGGTAAAACTAGATAAATGAAGAGGTTTATTGAGAACTGCTCTTCTTCCACAGCGTTTGAGAATGTGATCGTGACCAGATGAAGGCCAAGGAACACAAGGCGTCGCTTATTTCGCCAAACTAAGAGGGGCGCGAAATCTGCCACAGCTGTAAAATTTCTGTACGGCACGTAGTAGCGGCCGCTTGAGGCACTAAGCTGAGAGGAGCCCAAAGTGCAAGATTTGTTTCCGGGATGTACCACAAATAGTGGAGGGAACTGACAAGGGTGAAGGAGTACGAGGGAAAAGGGGGGAGGGAGGCAAATAGTAAGCTGTTTGTGTGGAAAAATTTTCTCGAACCGGCGCTCAACGGAACAAAAGTGAATCGGAAAACTGGATCGCGATACACGACTTAGCTCTTCCTAACTAACTTAAGGCACCCCATGGAGTAAGTAGGTGTGGTTGTTGTATGAAGTAGGTTTTTTTTGCGTCGTCCATACTGGTTTCTGTACACTTCTCTGAATCTATAATTTTGCTCCTAAGCTCCCAGGTAACTAGATTTATAGAACTTAATTACCTAGCTTCCATCAGATTTTTGCAGAGGTTTGTCTTGTAAAGTATATGTACATACGCCAAAGTGTCTGGACAACGGAATGAGTAAAAATAACGTCATAAAAAATTAATCCGCTCGGCAGTTGCAGTTCAAAATAATTAATCAAAAAAAATAATTAAAGGCGCATAAAATGAATGCTAATACTTCTTTGTACACAAATCGTTATGGTTAAAGGGAATGAAGATTAGAGTTTAACGTCCAATAGACAACAAGGTCATCAGAGAGGGAACACATGCTCCGATTAGCGCGGGAAGGGGAAAAACAGGGTCGGACCTATTTCCAAAGGAACCATTCTAGCATTTTCCGTAAGCGGCTTAGAGAAACCAAGGAAAATCTAAATATGGATCGCCAGACGGAGATGTGAATCCTCGTCCTCCCGACTGCGAGCCCAGTGTGCTAACAACTGAGTCACTTCGGTCGGTGGATCGTTACAGTTTCGTGTACCATGAGGAGAAGCGTAATTTCATAATCTAGAACAGGTGACAGAATAAGGATTAACTGGGGCGAAGCTACGCAGGTTGAACTGCCCATCCTCAGGAAGCTACAACATTGAAATATATCTTTAAGATGAACAAAAAATAGGCAAAAGTTTCTTTGCCATATCCAACACATATTATCTTGCAATATTCAGTGCTGCGAGCTACACTGATGACATTAGAACATCAGTTGCGACACTGGTCAGACTGAACCATTTACGATACGAATGCTGATATCTTAAATCGTAGCACTGGTTTACAGCAGCTCTCCACATAAGTCTGTCTGGAGCAAGCCCCTTCACCTCTGCTCAGCTATGCAACCTACATTCACTTAAACCTGCTTACTGAAGTCATGCTTTGGGCTCCCTTTTCGGTTTTTACCGCCACACCTCCCTTCATTATTAGGCTAACGATTCCTTAATATCTCAGGATGTATCTTATCAAATGAACCCTTCCTTTAGTCAAGCTGTGCCACAAACTTCTTTTCTTGCCAGTTCAGTTCAGTACCTCTTCATTAGCTATATGTTCTCCCTAACTAATCTTCAGCCTTCTTCTTTAGCACAACGTTTTAAAATATTCTGTTCACTTATTGTACAAACTGATATCATTCATGTTTCACTTCCATACAAGGCTATACTGTAGACAAATACCTCCAGAAAAGACTTCGTTACTTTTAGCTTTATATTCGATGTTAACAAACTTCTCTTTTTTGGATGTGCTTTTTTTGCTATTATCACTCTGAATTTTACCCCCTCTCTGCTTCGGCCATCGTTACTTGTTATGCTGCAGAAATAACAAATCTCATCTATCTACATTAGTGTCCAGCATCCCAATCTGATTCCTTCAGCATCGTCTTATTTTATTTGACTACATTCAGTTACAGTTGTTTTGCTTTTTTTTTTTTAGTGTTCATATTGTAAGCTACCTGTTCATTCCGTTTTCAATTGTGCTATAAGATCCTCTGTCGTATATGAAAGATTTATATTAGCGTCGGGAATCCTCAAAGTTTAAATTATTTCTCCCTGACAATTAACTGCCTTTTCAAATTGTCCCGTGGTTTCTTATACTGATTGCTAAATACACATGTTGAATAACAGCGGGGACAGACTGCCACCCTATCGTACTCCCTTCTCAACCATTACTTCCCTGTCATGTCCTTCGACTCCTATAAGCGTAACCTGATTTCTGTACAACTTGTAGGTAACCTTTCGCATGAATTTCTTCCTGCTACCTTCAGAATTTCGCAATTAGTGTATTAAAGTCAACATTGTCAAAAGCTTTCTTTAAATCCACATATTCTATAAACACAAGTTTGCATTTCTTAGTCTACCTTCTATGGTAAGTCGTGTGGTGAGAGTTTCCATGCGTACCTCTATATTTCTCCTGACCCAAATCGATCTACACATAGATGAACTTCTACCAGTTTCTCCACTCATCCGTAAATAATTCTGGTCAGTATTTTGCAGCAAAGACTTATTAAACTGATGATTCGGTAATATTCACTCGTATCAGGAACTGCCTTATTTGTAAATGCAATTATTACATTCTTCTTGTCTGACGGCATTCCGCCTGTTTCATATACCTTACATAGCCGGTGGAATAATGTCGTCATGATACTCTCTGCTGATAATTCTGAGAGAATCTCTTATAATCTAGTTGCCTTATATCATGTTAGTTTTTTCGGTACTCTGTCAAATGCTTCTCGCAGTATATTATCTCCCGTCTCTTCTTCATCTACTTCTTCTTTTCATTCTATAATAATGTATTGTATAGCCCTTGTATATATTCTTTCTACCTTCCAGCCTTCCCTTCTTTGCTTCGCATCTGAGTAGTTAGTTATCATACAGATGATTCTCTTTTCTCCAAAGTGCCTCTGATATTCATAAATATGCGAGCTACCTCTCACATAGCCATATATAAATCAGATATTGTTTTCTTCAGTCCGAAGAGTGGCTTTATGTAGTTCTCCACACCTCTACTATTTATAGAACTTCACATTTATCTTCTAGACCTTACTGCTCTGCCATTTGGCAGTTTGTGTGAATGTCACTTTATAACCTGTAGATACCTCTGTCTTCCCACTTCATTTCTAGATTTTTATATTTTGTTGTTTCGCAGTATCTCTTTTTCTTCAAGGATTTCTACGGCACCTTTTCTTCATGTCTGTTTTACCCAAAGCTGCGTTAAAAATTTCATCCACCTTAGTTAACTTTTCACCTACTATTATATTTATCTCCCCTCCTTCAGCAGTACCTACATAAAGGAGCCTTTGAAATACTGAACGATATCTTGTTCTTAAATTATACAAGTCCCATCTCCTTCATTTTCGATGAGGGGAAATGTAAGTTCAGGAGTGGTGCCGTGGTTAGCGTTTGCAGCTGCGGAGCCAGAGGTTCTTGGTTCAAGTATTCCCTTGAGTGAAGATTTTAATTTTTTATTTTGAGACAATTATCAAAGTTCAGGTACTCACACGTAATCAACTTCGCTCTCCAAAATTCCAGGACATGTTCAGATTTGCTTGGACATATGTAGGATTTGACGGTCTAAACAAGGAAAAATTTGAAAACATATGTTTTGACAGAGCACAGGGAAAACTGTGCGTCTGTGCTACTGTTGCATTCATTTGTTGCAGTTTATGTGACAAACTCTTATGTTTTCATCACTTTTTTGGGAGTAATTATCACACCCACAACAAAATCTAAATCGGGCAAGGTAGAAGAATCTTTTTACCCATTCGCCAATTGTACAAGTTACGTGGGTCGACAACACATTCCTGTCATGTGACGCACATGCCGTCACCAGTGTCGAATAGAATATATCAGACGTGTTTTCCTATGGAGTAATCGGTTGGCCTATGACCTTGCGATCAAATGTTTTCGCTTCCCATTGGAGAGGCACGTCCTTTCGTCTACTAATCGCACGGTTTTGCGCTGCGGTCGTAAGACACAGACACTAAACTTATTACAGTGAACAGAGACGTCAATGAACGAACAGACAGATCATAACTTTGCGAAAATAAAGAAAGTAAATCCTTCACTCGAGGGAAGACTTGAACCATTGAACCAAGGACCTTTCGTTTTACAGATTCTCACGCTAACCACGGGACCACGGCGTTCCGAAGCTCGCATTGTCCTTGATGTTACCTATCTTGCACATGGACTACTCAGTTTGTATATTTTGCTTATTTTTTTCATAGTTCCACACAACTTCTTCCTGTTTTCTCGACTGATCTGTGTTCAGTTTCTCAAGGCCTATCCACTTTGCCAACTTATAACTAAATCTGAGGGGGGTGTGATGGGGAGGTTCCCTTGTGAAAGACAATCTCCAGTCCTTCCAAATTAATGATATAAGTGTAAATTAGATGTGGCTTGAATTCAGAGAAATAGTATTGGTAGCAATTGAAAAATTTATACCAAACAAATTAACAAACCACGGTATACAAAACGGGTCAGAGTACTGTTGCAGAAACAACGAAACAAACACGTTAAATTTAAACGGGCGCAAAATCTCCAAGATTGGCGAGCTTTTACAAAAGCTCGAAATTTGGAGCGGACTTCAATGCAAGATGCTTATACCAGTTTCCACAACGAAACTTTGTCTCGAAACCTGGCAGAAAATCCAAATAGCTTCTGGTCGTATTGAAGTATGTAATCGGCAAGAAACAATCAATGCCTTCTCTGCACGATAACAAAGGAGGTACTATTGAAGGCAGTGCTGTCAAAGCAGAACACAGCCTTTCGAAATGTCTTCACAAAAGAAGACGGAGTAAATATTCTAGAATTCAAATCAAGAACAGATGCCAACATGAGTAACGTAGAAGTTAATATCCTCGAAATAGTGAAGCAACTCGAATCACTTGATAAAAGCAAGTTTTCTGGTCCAGATTGTATACCAATTAGTTTCTTCCAAAGTATGCTGATGCATTAGCTCCATACTTGACAATCATATACAACCGTTCACTCGACAAAAGATCCGTAACAAAAGACTGGTAAGTTGCACAAGTCACACCAATATTCAAGAAAGTTAATAAGAGTAATTCTCAGAATTACAGGCCCATATCATTAACGTCGATATGCAGCAGGATTCTGGAATATGTATTGTGTTGGAACATTATGAATTACCTCTAAGAAAACGGTCTATTGGCACACAGTCAACATGGGTTTAGAAAACATCGTTCTTGTGAAACACAACTAGCTCTTTATTCGCATGAAGTGTTGAGTGCCATTGACAATGGATTTCAGATCGATTCCGTATTTCTGGATTACCAGAAGGCTTTTGACACCGTACCACACAAGCAGTTTATAGTGAAACTGCGTGCTGATGGAATATCATCTAAGTTATGTGACTGGATTTGTGACTTCCTGTCAGAGAGGTCACAGTTCTTAGCAACTGACGGAAAGTCGTCGAGTAAAACAGAAGTGATTTCTGGCGTTCTCCGAGGTAGTGTTCTAGGTCCTTTGCTGTTCCTTATCTACATAAACGATCTGGGAGACAATGTGAGCAGCAGTCTTAGGTTTTTGCAGATGACGCTGTCGTTAATCGACTAATAAAGTCATCAGAATATCAAAACAAACTGCTAAATGATTTAGAAAAGGTACCTAAATGGTGTGAAAATTGGCAATTGGTCCTAAATAACGAAGTGTGGGGTCATCCACATGAGTGCTAAAAGGAATCCGTTAAACTTCGGTTACACGATAAATCATTCAAATCTAAAAGCCGTAAATTCAACTAAATACCTAGGTATTACAATTACGAACAACTTAAATTGGAAGGAACACATAGAAAATGTTGTGGGGAAGGCTAACCAAAGACTGCGTTATATTGGCATGATACTTAGAAGATACCTACTAAGGAGACGGCCTACACTAAGCTTGTCCGTCCTATTTGAGAATACTGCTGCTCGATGTGAGATCCTTACCAGATAAGACTGACGGAATACATCGAAAAAGTTCAAAGAAAGGCAGGACGTTTTGTATTATCGCGAATTATGGGAGAGAGTGTCATCGAAATGATACATGATCTGGGCTGGACATCATTAAAAGAAAGGTTTTTTCTTTGCAACGTAACCTTCTCACCAAATTCCAATCACCAGCTTTCTCCTCCGAATGCGAAAATATGTTGTTTACACCGACCTACATAGGGAGGAACGATCACCACGATAAAATAAGGGAAATCAGAGCTCGTACGGAAAGATATAGGTGTTCGTTATTTCCGCGCGCTATACGAGATTGGAATAATAGAGAATTGTGAAATTGGGTCGATAAACCCTCTGCCAACAGTTAAATGTGATTTGCAGTGTATCCATGTAGATGTAGATGTAGACTGTTACGTAATCCATCCAAAACCTAGTGAACTCTCTGTGTCTCTTCCATGTACACAGATTTCTTTCATGCTTTCTAAACCAAGTGTTAATAATGATTAAATTTGAATATGCGCTGGATTCTACCAAGTGGCTTCCCCTTTAATTACTTTTCCCATTCTTCATTACTGTTTCCCCCTCTCTTCCAGTTCCCCATCAAAAATAAATATACGTTTTCCTACCTGCTTATTGATTATCAAACCTACTGTTGCATTATCAATTTTTGATTTTGTATTAATAGACTTGCACTCACCTTAGTAGGTGTTCTGTTCTTCCTCCCGTCACACTTCACTAATACCTTTCACTGCTAAATTGAATATATCTATTTCTCTTTCTAAATTACCTCACCTAACTACTCGAATAAGAGATTTAACATTTCTCACTCACAACCATGGAACACTAGTTTGTTTTTTGTCATAACAACACCCTTACGAATATTCCTCGTCCTTAGAACACAATAGGGGCCTGTTATAGCTCTGGTATATTTTGCTCATCATCATTAGGCCGTTCAGTACAGGTGGTTGTTCTCGAACAATATAGTACTTTTCTACTGCTTTTTGCCGCTCACAGTACCAATATAGTAATTACATGTTGTTAATTATTAATGTCAATCATCTGGAATGATCCGCATGGATGTCCCTTCGATGTGGTTACACATACTGTACGGCTGTCTAATATGGTTGAGGCACGTAAGCGTTGTTCACGGGGAGCGTTGGTGAGGGGGACGCATGCAATACAGGTAGCTTCATTTCACTTGTACTTTCGGAAAAACTACAGATTAGTGCAATGGAAACTTGCTTAGCACTACTTCACCATCTACCTATATATTCCGTAAGCCAATTTACAAAGCACAACCACGCTAACTTATAACAATTACTGCGATTTCATGTCCCTATTTATTCGTGAATTGAAAAAAGTGTAGGAATTACTGTCTGTATACCTTTTTACGCACCCTAACGTCTCTTATCCTAAGCTCATGACCACAACACTATACGATGATGGCTGCATTATGGTTGCAAAGTCTTCTTGCAATACAGCTCTTCTAATTTTACCCAACAGCGTTTCGCGAGGAGTTTTCCTTCCGAGGATTCCCATTTAATTTCCCTGAGCATTGATCCTCTATATATACATCTACAGCTACATTCCGTAAGCCACCTTACCGGTGTATCGAGAGGCACTTTGTGAACCACTGTCACTTCCCGACATTCCTGTTCCAGTAGCATATGATTTGCGCGATGAACGAGTGTCGGTAAGCTCTGTGTGGGTTCTAATCTCTAATTTTATCTTCACGGTCTCTTCGCAAGATACACGTAGGAGGAAGCAACACAGGCCTATTTTTTGACTGTTCTATGAACTTACACTGTTGGAATTTTGAACAGTAATATAACCGTGACAATGAACGTCTCCCTTTCATTGTCTGCCACTAGAGTTGGCTGAACATATACGTGACGCTTGTTAAATGAAGCTGTAACGAAATGTACCGCTCTTCATTGGAACTCGTGTACTTCCCACGTTGACACGCATTATTCAAGTACTGGTCGAAAGAGTGTTTTGTAAACTACTTCCTTCGATGATGGACTACGTTTCCTGAAGATTTCCCAATTAATATCACTGTGGCATCTGCCTTACACGCAATTAATTTTGTGTGGTCGTCGCACTTCAGTCGCTCGCTACGCATACCCCAGATATTTTATGAATGTAACTGCTTCCATTGATTGTTCTGCAATCGTGTAACCATACAATAAACGGCGTTTCTGCCTGTGTATCCGCAATACGCTGTATTTGTTTCTCTTGAGAATGATGCAGGTCTTCCTGCATTTCGCTATGATTTTCTAGCCTTGAGACTTCTCTGTATACATCAGCATTATCCGCGGAAAGGCTCGTGGAACTTACGACGTTTTCTAGAAGATCATTTAAATGTATTGCGATTACTAGTGGTCCTGTAACACTCCGTTGGGCAATGCCCGAAGTTAAATGGTTCAGATGGCTCTACGCACTATGGGACTTAACATCTGAGGTCATCAGCCCCCTAGAATTAGAACTACTTAAACCTAACTAACCTAAAGACATCACACACAGCCATGCCCGATGGAGGATTCGAACATGCGACCTTAACAGCAGCGCGGTTCCGCACTAAAGCGCCTAGAACCGCTCCGACACAGCGGCCGGCCGCGCCAGAAGTTGCTTTTACACCTAAAGACTCCTCCTCTCCGTTGACAGTGACATACTGCGTCCTGTTTGATAGAAACTCTTCTATGCAGTTGCACAGTTGGTCGTGAAACTCCATACGCTCGTATTTTGTTCATTAGTCAGCAGTGCGACAATGTATCGAACGCCGTCCGTAAGTCAAGGAATGCGATGCCTACATGGACGCTTGTATCTACTGCCTTCTGGGTCTCGTGGATGATTTGAGAAGCTGGGTTTCACACTATCGTTGTTTTCGGACCTCATGTTGATCCCACACGGGAGGTTTCGGTCTCCAGAAATGTCATAACATGCGAGCATAAAACATGTTCCAAAATTCTATAGCAGATCAACATCGAAGACAAAGAGCTTATAGTTTGATAAGTCTGTTCAACGACTCATGAAAACAGGAAATACCTGTGCTTTTTGCCAACCATTAGGAACGCTTCGGCCCTCTAGAGGCCTACTGTACAGTGCTGCCTGAATCGGGGCAACTTCTATCTCATACTCCATATGAAATTGAATTGGTGTCCCGTAAGATCCGGTCTCTTGGGCAAATTCAGCTGCTTTTCTATCTCTTGGTCACTTACTTTGATATCTGTCATTTTTTCATTCATGCTACTATTTCAAAACAATTTTGGAAAAAGACGTTTACCGTTTCGTCCTTTACTGTGTCGTCCACTGTTTCACTGCCATTATGGTCACAGAATGCCTGGACAGACGGCTTCGGTTCGTTTACTGATTTAATGTAAGACTAAAACCTCTTAAGCTTTTCTGTCAAGTCAGTAGATGAAGTTTCACTTTTGAATTGGTTGAGCGCTTCATGCAAAGCCCTATTTATGCTAATTTTGGCCTCGTGTAGCGTTTTTTGTCTGTGAGGCCTTGGCTACGTTTAAATTTACAGTGAAGCTCTCTTTGATTTCGTAGCAGCTTTCTAACACGGTTGTCGAAACGCTGTGTTTCCTTGTCATTCATCACAATTTTGCTCGACATGTACCTGTCTACATCGTTTTGTACGATGCTACTGAACTTTGTCCATTGATGCTCAACATTGTCTGTATTGGAGACGAAATTTTCGTTTTAAACTGTCAGATAATATGAACTCTGTGTCTTGTCTCTCTTTCTAAACAGAAAGGTCTTCCCATCTCTTCCGTATTCCTATTTACAACCATATTCAGTAATTTTGTAACGGTTTATCTTCACTCATTTCCTGTTCTACGCTGAGTGGAAAAGTTAGAGCCTGTGAATCACCAACAGGTCAAAGGTGATGTCTTCACCAATCAGGTCTCTGATTAACGTCTGAAGGTAGTTGCCCGATAAAGCACTCAGAACAATTTCACTCGACTTTCTGTCCCTGCTATCCGTCCTAATCACTTGAGTCTCCCAGTCTACACCTGGTTTTTAAAAATAGGTTACACTTCATTCAAGCTATAGTATCCTATTACGATTGTAGTAGCGTCACTCTGATTTCATTCCATGTCTCGTGTCATGGCTACCTAACAATTAGTCCAAAGACTGAAACAGTACTCCAGGATTGCTCACACTAGCGACTTACCTGCGAGTTTTTTACTAAAGCACTGCACTTTCCCTGAACGCTTCTGACAAGTTTAAATGATCTATTTATCTTCCTTAATAAAATATGCTTTCATCCCATATTATATAACGTATTAGTATTGCCCTAAGTATTAATAAAATGTAACGTGCTGAAGATATTCATCACTAATCTTGTAAGTGGAAACTGCCTTGTTCTCTCTCTTTGTTATAGGCATCATTTTGCGTTCATGCATTTATCCACATATAAAGAGACATATCATTTACTATGCCAGGCGAAAATTTTGTCCAAGTCTTTCCTTATAATCTTTCAACGAATATATTTTCCTGCAGACAGCAGCACTGTCAGCAAAGAGTTTTACAGTGCTGCTGACACTACCTTGTAACTGGTTTATGCATATAGGCAACACTGGATCTCGTATTATGATTTCTGTATACACGATAATATTTTCGCTTCTGTAATATATTCGATGCCCAGTACAACGTACTAGATTCTGTTTATGCAAAGCTTATCGAGTCAATCCGAAATATGAGAAGATACTCCACATGATCATATCTTGGTTAGATGGTGCAGTGTTGAACGCTATTCGACATTGCTTGAAGAAAACTAGTAATCTACAAAGACGTTATCTACTTCCTCACCTGCATCTGCTTTTTCCAAGATGTCATGTATGACTATGGAACACTGTGTTTAATACAAGTGCTGCTTCCTGAATACCTACTGATTGTTTGAGAGAAGTTTGATTTTATTATGTCTCCATGCTCGTCGACAAATATGTGGAGTCTAGGAACCCTTCGTACTCGGTTCGCTAGACAATGAAATCAGACAAGTTGTATTACTGTGTTTTATTACAAAAAGTAAAGATACAGTACTTAACTTTACAATAACACAGATGTGTGGCAAGGAAACAGTGAGATAACAAATAATAAATCTTCAGTGCAAACAATTCCAAGTCTGTGCTCCATAGAGTGTACAAGCGAAGTAACTAGGGTAGACGCTTGTACCCAAGTCGCTAATCTTGAAGCTGCTATTCCACTGGGTCGTCACCAGTAGGTCGCGGCACTTATGTTCTCTTCACATAGGGGCCGCTGCTGTCGAGTTCTATTTGTAATTGTTTTTCATGCATCAATACGTTTTCAAATGGGATACTTAATTTTTATTTTTTCTATCAGCTGTCTTCAGTTTTAACAGCAGACAAATCAACGACAGATAGAATGGAGGATGTGTCCCATTCATTGACTTAACGTTTGGGCAACACTTCCTAGGATTTTCTGGTATACCTGTTGTTAGTTTTAACCACAATTGTTCTGCATTTGCCGGAAGTGAACTAAATGTTCTCTTTTTGCTCGTTAAGTAATTTGACAGAAACTGTTTACGAATTCGATAAGACAAACCTACCCTCCTAGTTTTCTTGATGACCTTTTTCCCTCTCATGAAATAACATTTCTTTACTGGCTTTGTTAAAGACTCTCTCTTCATTGGTTGCAGTCTCGAAAAAGCTTGATTATGTTTGTCTCTAGGACGTCTAAAATATTTGGTTCAATTGCGGATTGTCGGATTAGTAAATCGAGGCAGTTGTGAGACAAAGTTTTTTTCAGCGTTACTTAAGGAAACTTCTGATCGCCGCTAACGTACGCGCCGTTTTTCCAGTCAATAATGGTCGGGTTAAATTGACCGCTATCGAATGGTCAGGATATTTCCGTACCATTGAGTATGTGGTATACTGAAATGACTGTACGACAGATGAGTCTGAAGCTGATTGCCGCTCGGAGTGGCCAAGCGGTTTGAGGCGCTATGTCACTGATTGCGCGGCCCCTCCCGCCGGCGCTTCGAGTCCTCCCTCCGGCATGGGTGTGTGTGCTGTTCTCAGCATAAGTTAGTTTAAGTAGTGTGTAAGTCTAGGTACCGATGACATCAGCAGTTTGGTCCCTTAGAAACTCACACACATTTGAACATTTAAGAAGCTGATCGACGGAAGAAAAATCCGATTATTGATGTAAGATCACCGGCCGTAGTTACTCTTGTCCATATTAAATCACCATACTATTCACTTCGGAACTCTCTTAACGTTTATTCTTGTCACTATAAACATTTCTCCTCCTGGGGAGTCTAATCAATCTTCCGACATATGTTATACGTACTGTCGAAAATTTACTTTGTGTTTTGAGTTCAACTAACGCAAAGGTCCTAGTCTGATATTGGAACGACAATTTTCTTGGAGAGACATGAGTTCTGGGTCATTTTTGCAAAAACTCCGGCATTTAACAATTAATATTTTAAGAGCCTCATCCTCCAGAGTTGTTATTCGTCATGTTGAAATAACTGCTTTATATTATGCTGATTTGTCCAGCATCCTGAAAGAATTGAGAATTTTATCTAAGGCCAGGCGACAGACGTCGTTGAAGCTGACGTGAGCAACGATCTGCAGCTGATTACAATCTCTACTCTCGATTATCAGAATTTATTATAATGTTTCCTCCCGCTTACAGAAGTAGCGAAGAGTTGATGTATTCGTCATAGATGGTCCACATTTTAGCCTGAGGCCCGTTGTACAGTTGGACGCTCACATCTCCCCAGATTTTCTAAGTGATTGTTCATAACGTGGCAAACACTCACACAGCCGCACGATCTTGCTAGCGACGAAATGGCAGAAAATGGAACTGTAGGAACCATGCAGTGTACCTCGTTATTTTGTAAGCCTTCAGTGATAAACAGTAGCGAGGAAGACTCATTATATAACATCTCAAATCAGTATAACTCAGATATTATGTCTTTGATTGAAAATCTGAAGGTATGACCATAGTCCCAATATCTACATGTCAACTGTCACGACGTTGATGTAACCAATGCGATTAATAAAATTACAGGAGATAATCAGGCTTCCGTCATTCCGGCAGACCACCCTGTTTTAATGAATCTTATTTGAAATGTTGTATTCGTTTACGACGAACCGATGAGTTCAGGCAGTCGATGGGATATTATTAATTTTCATTGTGAAACGTTCCCTAAATAAAAGGTGGAAGCATCCATTCAGAAGCGTCATTTCATACTTTATTAGGCTTTGATTTTATTAGAAATTGATCGTTCATTGATGGTGTAGCATTGCCCGTATTCAGCCAGGGATGTCTTAGCGAGGACATTAGCGCTCGGAATAGATTGCCTTTCGTCCGTATGCAGTGTCGACTCTAGGTACTTCGACACTTGTTTGGACTCCAACTCCTCCCTTCCTGTCCTCCCATCTCGCGAAATAAGCTATACATGCTATAATTTTTGTCCCGATCGGTAGTGCAGCACTTATTCTACATTAGGAGTCGGCTTAGTACTAATTTCCGAAATTTAATTTTGCAAACAGTAGCGGAGCAATGGCAAAATGTTTTCATAACCATTGAAAGACCTCCCAGATCGGTAACACCTCGGTACCACCTGTGCACCTTCCCTGGGCACAGCCGGCCGCTGGTGGCCGAGCGGTTCTGGCGCTGCAGTCTGGAACCGCGCGACCGCTACGGTCGCAGGTTCGAATCCTGCCTCGGGCATGGATGTGTGTGTTGTCCTTAGGTTAGTTAGGTTTAAGTAGTCCTAAGTTCTAGGGGACTTATGACCTCAGCAATTGAGTCCCATAGTGCTCAGAGCCATTTGAACCAACCTTGAGCACATCTGAGTTCCACTCCATTTCAGCTCTAGCGCCTGAGGGAGCCAACCCGTTTTACACCACTTAGATCCACATGCTTGCAGGTACTAGAGCAGCAGTTGCCCACCTTTCAGCTGAACTGATGTAGTCTCTGTACAGTTACGTTTTTAAAATGCCCAGTGAAGGTGCGCAGGTAGCACCGAGAGTGTTACCAAACTAGGGTGTTTTAGGTGGATCCTTTTGCCATTTTATTCACTTGTTGTCAATGTTGCAATCGTCCCCGCCCCAGTCATGTCACACAGGGCGTGAAACAAGAGGGCTGAAGCAGCATAAGCGCGCCTTGCTGCTTCGTAGCAAGTTCAAATTTTGTCGAATGGTTTTGAACGGTCCCTAGTGATTACACCCTGTATACCGGAGCAAAAATAGAGGTCTTGCTACTGTCCAAAGGGGTTAAATTACGCTCAATGACACTGCAACCCTTCCAGTTCCGTAGGAGGGGCTGAAAATTCTGATAGTCCGGGAGGGGGTGGGGTGGGAGTTATCAGGCACAAAGGATATCGAGAACGTCGTGTTGTTGCAGATCGCTCTGCAAACTATCGTTCTGGACGCAAAATGTGTGAGAATGGAATCGTAAGGAAAGAGGTGGTTTCACTGACACCATTCAGGCCACATGCTTTTTCGTGTCGATTCTAACTGGACTGTTTACCTCGCCGACCCATAAGAAACCCACGTAATTTCAACTCTGGACATCGCGGATCTCACGTCCATCACAGAGGCGACAAGGGGTGAAATGTGAGTAAGAGTGTTGTAACGACCTTCCCATCACGTGACACTTCCACTGTACCGTTGGGCAGAATTCTACCGAAATTTGGTGTCTGTGTGTTATCGTTAACCCAATGTACCCGTCACATGAACTTCAGAGCTCTGAAATTTTTTTCTTGTATGTGTCGGCACCATGCTGTTTGCACCATTACAGAGGATGGTTGTAGGCATCTTTGAGCCAGTTTTCAATCTTTTACTTCGCAGCAGGAGAAAATTACGGGGTTTCAGAAAAGAGACCCCTTAATTGTATTGTGTGATGTACTTACTTAATTTTTGTTGCCTTTCTTCTATTTCGAATTTATCAATACAGTTTCGTTTTATTTTTCTTCTTTCAGATCTCTAGAGAGCTTTGGTCGCGTCTCTGAGGATGTGTGTGTGTGTGTGTGTGTGTGTGTGTGTGTGTGTGTGTGTGTGTGTATTAGGGGGAAGGGAGGGAGGTGGGGAGAGCCCTTGTCACGGCCAACAACTGACGCTTCATAGCATTCGAACTCTTCTTAAGGTATCTGAGTAAATAGATTAACTGCATGAATGATTCACTACTTTAGTCGCATAAATAACCTCTTTTTCTTAATATCTATGTATTTTAATGAAATTAAAGTAAATCCTTCCTATTCCTATTCAAATTTTATATTAAAAACAACTGAAATGATATTTTATTATGTCTACAATTAAAGAATTACTGAACGATTCCCTTGAGGTGTCTTGACGATCTTGTTTTGTTTTTTAGGATACAGTTCCTGTTTCCAAACTCAGTGTATCACACATTGCATTTCCATTTTTTTTTTTTTATGTTGACACACATTGCATTTTTCGTTCCTCGTCACCTATTTGGATTATAAAATCGTATGGATCGTCTGCATCTTAACTTATTGATAACATAGGACGCTTATTTTCTCATTAACATTAAGCCTGAGTTTCATTTATTTTGGGGATAGTATTTCTCTTCTCACCTTATCATATTTTACGGTCTGACATTCTTTCTGCACGTTATGCGACGAATATAATGTATAGTTATGGGTGCAGTTTGTACATCTCGTTCATCTTTCCACATAAAAATCTATTGACGAATAGAATACATACGTTGCAGGGTTTACTTTCGCATCGCTTTATTTCGTGAAGTCTTTCGTTGGTGCCAACTATATTGCTGGTTATTTTATACCAACTTGGGCTATCGCCCATCAATAACGGAAGTAAAACGTTTGCTCCAATTAGTTCCTATTAATTATGAAATAAAATAAATGAGTCTTAGGGTTGCTTAACAGGTGAAATTTGCTTGTAAAGCAAAGTTTGAAAGAACAAATCGAACGCCGCTTGGGTTTCACATAAAACATCGAACGTGGAGGTATCTGACCAATAGAATACTACTGTTGCCTAACAGGCAATGTTTATAGGCTAAAGGTTTCTTCCCAGAGGCGACAGACAGAATATAACCATTCAGTACGAATTCAGCGTCAAATAACCGGACGTTATTAATTCTTTAAGTGGATAGAAGCATGAAACAGAGCGAGACGAAGGATTTTTTTAACATATGATTCGATAAGAAAGAAATGTCATTATGCAAATAAGACAGTTGCTGAGAAGTCACTCTACGGACAAGATATAATGCGCTTAGGCAGGCGTGTTGTGTCTATCGGTAAGAGATCCGACGCTGGAGCTATACTTAACTGTGGCGTCGGCTCCTAGCAAGAACTCGTGCCGCAATTACGTGGACAGCACATGGATGAGGAGACCGCGCCTGGACACCACAGGCTATAATTTCATCATGGCTGGCCGGCGTCTACAATGTTGCCATGCGTTTTATTTTCAACTTGTCCACCGTCTTCCACGGAAGTTTCTACGCAGTCGACAGCTGCGGAAGTCCTCTTTGGCAGTTCTCCCACACTTGCGCCAGACGTCGCTTTGTCTGGAAACTCGGCTCCCTCCTGCCTGGGTTATTGGGCTGATAAATTAATTCATTGGGGAGCAGAAGTTGGAGTCACAGCTGATGTTACATACTATATAGCGCTCCGTTCAGTTCTGATCAATACGTCAATGACTTAAGTGGATTGCTTCTATCATGTGAACAGATGGCCTACCCTGAGCTAAAGCAGTAATGTTCCCGGCCGAATGACGCTACGTAGCGTAAATCACAAATGCAATGGCGAGGCAAATTTGTGAGAGCAGCAACTTCGATGAAGTAATTAAATTTAGTCTTCTGCTATATGGCATCAGTAATCTCTCTTTAGAAACAATATGTTTGGTTTGAAACTTCTTGGCAGATTGAAAATATGCATTATGTAACTTCGGTTACCGTAGGTTTGGCCTTCATATTGGGTATACACTAGAACTGGCATATCCTTACGGCAGGTATCTTTTGGATCCTTTTGGTATGTCGGTTGCGCTGGACTGCCACAAACACACCTGAAGATGGAACTGAATAATTTCAAAATCGTTGATATGAACTGAATACCGTAATAAAACAGGAAACTGATTATACTGTAACAGTAATTTAATGAAATACACAATTGAATGACCCTAACATTCCATAGATGAAGATGAATTACACCACAATGAGTAATGTTGGATGTAACATGGAAACGTAATACAGCGTAGATACTCGTATAAACGTTTCGAAATTACGAAAGTAGATTTCCGATAAGTTATGCCATGCACTGAGTACTACTTTTGCCCTACTTATAACTTTCGTAATATTCACATCTACCGAGATAGAGAGGTCAATAAATTTTGTTATTGAAAATATATATTTCTCTTACTAGATTTAGGAGACGTTGGATTCAATAATGTATTAATGTAACGTTCGCACTGCACATTTTCGCACAAAGACACAGGGTACGTGCTAAATGTAACGTATATGACAGTCACAACGGCTATAATCGCACTTAAAAATCGGGTAATGTTTCAGAAAGTGTGTTAGGCCAACTGTCTATCCCGATAATCAAATCATTTACTATCTTCTTTTTGCGGAAAGTTTCATGTAAGTTTATTCTATAGAACTTGTATGCAACATCAAAGAAGTTTTTTTTTACTTTTTCACGTTTTTTCAGTTAATTTAAGAAAAATATTATTTGGATAATGGTATTGACAATCTGTTTAACAAGTGCCGCAGCAGTCTTGATCAGTTAAACCAAAAACGGTTGTGAGGAAAGAAAGATATCACTTATGAGCGGAATTAATCAGTACGTTTGCTATTTTCCCTTCAGGGAGTTTGGGATAGTATCCTGATCAAGCAGAGATGTTGCATACAAGTTCTATAGAATAAACTTTTTATTTATTTCTGTCTGAACTAAAACCCGATATGAGCGATGAGTTACTGAACATTATTTTTTTTCCTTACAAAGGATTTGGTAGCAGCTGGGTATTTTTTTTAGACTTTCCACCAACGATCTATAAAGTAAACTGTTCCTCCCCTTCGTCTTTTGTAATCTCGGATAAGTTTAAAATCCTTTTCGGCACTAAATTGCCTTCTCAAGTTTTTTCATTTTTGTTTTCGACGAGCGTTCTTTCATGTTCTAGGATCTATGACGAGGACGTCGATCGTGAGAGAAAATCTCCTGAAGAAAGTTTTTGACCAACACTTACAAGAGATGAGAATCCGATCTTTATAAAGAAAGAAAATCTCTGTAACACGCATTGTATCTTTCCTATTGTTCCTTTCTTATTTCTCTTAATTAATTTTTTCTGCTTTTAGCGCAGAGTGCTACTTATTTTCTGTAATCGTTATTGGAACATAATCATCGGATAATGCTAGAATTATAGATTCTAGAACTATGTACTAGAAATGGCTGGAAAATCTTTTCGCAGCAACCGCGACGATTTCTAGTTCCATATTAAATCTTGTCGCAGCAACCTTACTGATTTTCCAATCACTATTTTGGCATTCGGTCAATTAACCCATGAATAGGAAACCATGATGAACTACTTCTGATGACAAAAGTCAGGCTCGTAAGTACATTCCAGCAAGAAAAATACACATTTTTCTTTAGCAGTGTTTCTTTCCATTAGATGAAGGAAGATAATTTTTAAGAAGGTATAATTTGAATGTAAAAACTGATTTTGGCATTCACCTAGCGTGACTTACAGACCTTGGTTGCCGGAACGATGCGGTAATATGGTATTCAGTATACCCATGAAGAGGAAAACAGGCATCACCAGGCATTTCATTGCTACCACTCAAGTGAAAATTATTAACGAGTTTTGTGTAGGTTTCTGTAAATATTCTGCAAAGCCTCATGTATGGACGAGAGAGTCAAGATAGCTCCTCAAGACTTTCTCAAAAATATGTAGACGGCAATGGAGATACAACTTAAAACGATTAAACGGTTTCTATTTACATTTTTACTGTCACATTTTAATGGATCAGTATTGCCTGCTGTCGTATCACAATGAAGTCGCTGATTTTTTTGTGTTACAGCGCACTACTCAACAGACATGGTTTGATCTTATTCTGAAAGCAGTGGAACATCAGGGATTCCCAGCAATTGCTCCTTGCCTTGAGATTACCCTAGCATTGCGTCTGTCAACCTTTTCAACTTTTGTGTACGAAGGAAGCAGTTGTTCATCTCAGTGCAACAACGTTATTGGCATGTGTTAATGTTAAATCATTTGTTTCCGATGTACTTACCTGACGAGTGGTAAAGGATTGTTCTGCTTTTTCATAGCTCCTTTTCTTTTTCTCCTAGCGGTTTGCGTTAGACTGGTCTTCAATCATCTTTCTCCTGCGTGCCTTTGTTTTCTTAATCTACACCAAAAATCGTCATTTTTGGCGTGAAAACATTTGAAAATTCCTACCTTTTAATTTTTTCATCTTTTCCAGCGTATCGGAATGTGCTATGTTAAGGAGCGGGTCCATAATTTGCACGGAAAGCTCTCTATTTTCCTTCTTTCATGTTTCCAGCTTTAATAAAATGTTTCTATAAAGTTGTGAAAAAAAAACGGAAAACTTTTTGAAGTACCAATGCTGCGCTTTCATTTTTTGTAAGATTTATGACTGTTAGACTGCCGCAGAAAATGTTTAAAACCTCACCGCTGGAGGCTACTTCAAGTTCAATCATGTGACTGGAAGCGTAGCAAACAAGAGAGATGTTTATATTATTTCTTTATTAGTGTAATGAACTATCGAAATAAACTGATGTAATTTAATATGTCTAGGAAAAGAGAATCACAGAAGTTACTTCGTAACAGAAACACAAATTGTTTGAAACAACCATTGAAAATCACTATGAAAGACAAGTTGGTCACTGGTTACAGAATAAGTAAAACAAGAACAAACATGACAAAAATACAGATACTACAAAACAAATTTATCAAATAACAGTAACAGTATAATTCTAATAACTACTGTGTAAGTTTCTCTAATAATATTTACTAAACATCCTGTGGCATAGTTTGCATGTAGAACATTCGGTGTTTTCTCAAATTGTCTCAACAATAAAGAATTAATCGTTACTGGAAGTAGACACCACATGATAATTAAGTTAATTATCAGGCCGAAGTGGTTTCAACTGAAATAATATAAAAATTAATTGAAAGACGAAATTCAGAACGAAAATTTCTGAACTTTGCTGTCGTTGGAAGGAAGACATGAAGAGTTTAACGTTCCGTGGACGTTGAGGTTATTAGACACGGAGCACAAGCTCGGATTGTTTCAAGGACGGGGATGGAAATCGGCCGTGCTCTTTCAAAGGAAGTATCTCGGCATTTGCCTTGAGCGATTTAGTAAAATCACAGGAAAGCTGAATCAGAATGGCTGGACGTGAATTTGAAGCAAATGCAAGACAAGGTTGCTAACCACTGCGCCACCTCGCTGGATCATTTTCGTTGGTTATCGCCTCACACACACACACACACACACACACACACACACACACATACAAACACACACACACACACACACATCTATATACAATGCAATCGGTTGCCAATAGCTAAACCTGCTTGTAATACTACACTCAACTATTTTATAATTTCTACGGAGTTCCTGCTGGTTTTGTAATGGTGCGTAAGTAATTTGAATGTCGCATTACTGCTTAGTACTTTTAACCATTCTGTAAACGAGAACGCACGTACTGCAATCTCCACACATGACATGTGGAATTACTTTCGGGGTGTAATTATTTTCGATGATTTCGTTTTGTGTTCCTGATTCACCTCTCATATTACTATTACATTTACTGAAATCTTATATTATTTCTTTCTTTCGTTATAAGATGGACTGTCTGCCACATTATCAAATGAAATGTGGCACGTAGCCAAAATAAGTTTCATTGTTTTCCCTTCAACTGAAAAGTATTACAAATAACATTACAAAATTTCAATACGGGAAGTTACATGCAGATCTTTGTCACAGAGCTACGTAAGCCGGAGCCGGACTGCAATCTCGATTCAAGCTGCATGACATGTCCCTATCGGTAGTAGGTAACGAGAAGGTGGTTTAACTAAAAGATCTGACAGCCGATTGCTTATTTCCTCTTCTACTCCCCTTTCACGTGGAATTCAAACCAAGGAGGAAATCACTGCCTAGGGTGCAAGAAGACATACATTATCTGATCAAAAGTTTCCGGACACCCCCATGTAACGCGGAATTGATCACTAGATGTCACGAGAGGCGCAACTGCTAGTATATAATGAGGCGGGGACTATTGTGTTATCAGTACAGACACAGAAACAACAGAGTGAGTCGGTTAGTGGAGCTCAGTGACTTCGAACGTGTACTAGTTATTAGACGTCATGTGAGTAACACTTCCATCAAGTATGTTTCAACCTCCCTGGAGCTACCCAAATAGACTACTGGTGATGTGGAAACGCGAAAGAACAAGCACAGCTAAACCGATATCAGGTAGACATCATGTACTAACGAACTGGGACCGTCGAACAACGGGGATGGTGTTGTGAAAGTCACATGAAATCAACGAAAATCGGAACGGAACTCGTGTTTTAGAAGGTATTACCATCAGTCGAACTACAGCAGTGACTGTGCGTACGTAGTTACGAAAAATGGGATAAAATGGTCGAACAACTCTTTATCAACCACACATTTCCACAATCAGTGCAAATGGACGCTTGAGATGGTGTAAAGGGCGACACCATGGGACAATTGACAGCTGGATTTGGGGTGATGAATCACGTTATATCCTGTGGCAGTCCAATGGGAGGATATGAATTCGTGAATGCCTGGAGAACATTACCTATCAACTTGTGTAGTGCCATCAGTGAAGTACGAAAGAATCGATATTACGGTGTGACGGTGTTTTTCGTGGATAGGTTTTTGTTCCCTTATTGCGCTTAACAAAACGCTAAATGCGGAAGGATATGAATACATTTTACAGCATGCTGCACTGCGCATAGTAGGACATTTCGGAGACGATGATGTTTTGTATCAGCACAATGCACTCTATCAGAATGTAGCATTTGCGAGGCAATGGTCTGTGGACAATATCATTCGTGAAACAGATCGGCCTACCGAGCGTCCAGACCTGAACTCAGTTAAATACCTTTGGCCTGAGTTACAAAGTTGTCCTCGCTCCAGGTCCCATCGTCAAACATCACTACCTTTTCTGGTTTCAGTTCTTGAGGAAGAAATGTCTGATAGACATTCGTACGCATTTAGTCACCTTATTCAAAGTGTACCAGCAGAGTTCAGACAGTCATAAAGACGAAGGGTTGACTCCTTACGTTAAAGATCACTAATAGTTGTCCGAACACTTTTGATCAGATAGTGTGACAGAGCTGACCGACCATCGAATTATTGCAACTTAGCCTCCGATCCAACATTATTATTGTAATCATCTTGAAGTTGAAACTCCTTTATCAGTGTTTGCTTTTACAATACATATGTTTCTGGATGGGGTCCGCCTTTGCAAAACACAAATTTTTCTCTTATCTCAAACATGTTTCACTGCATTTGCAGCATCGTCAGTGGGCTTTCATTTTATGGCTGTTAAACATAAAGAATATTCTTCAGTGTTTGTACACATGTAAATATTCATCATCATCATTTAAGACTGATTATACCTTTGAGCGTTCAGCCTGGAGCATAGCCCCCTTATAAAATTCCTCCATGTTCCCCTATTCAGTGCTAACATTGGTGCCTCTTCTGATGTTAAACCTATTACTTCAAAATCATTCTAAACCGAATCCAGGTAGCTTCTCCTTGGTCTGCCCAGACTCCTCCTACCCTCTACTGCTGAGCCCATGAGTCTCTTGGGTAAACTTGCTTCTCCCATGCGTGTAACATGACCCCACCATCTAAGCCTGTTCGCCCTGACTGCTACATCTATAGAGTTCATTCCCAGTTTTTCTTTGAGTTCCTCATTGTGGACACCCTCCTGCCATTGTTCCCATCTACTAGTACCTGCAATAATCCTAGCTACTTTCATATCCGTAACCTCAACCTTGTTGATAAGGTAACCTGAATCCACACAGCTTTCGCTCCTATACAACAAAGTTGGTCGAAAGATTGAACGGTGCACATATAACTTAGTCTTGGTACTGACTTCCTTCTTGCAGAAGAGAGTAGATCGTAGCTGAGCGCTCATTGCATTGGCTTTGCTACACCTTGCTTCCAGTTCTTTCACTATGTTGCCATCCTGTGAGAATATGCATCCTAAGTACTTGAAACCGTCCACCGGTTCTAACTTTGTTCCCCCTATTTGGCACTCAATCCGTTTATATTTCTTTCCCACTGACATTACTTTCGTTTTGGAGATGCTAATTTTCATACCATAGTCCTTACATTTCTGATCTAGATCTGATATATTACTTTGCAAACTTTCAATCGAATCTGCCATCACAACTAAGTCATCCGCATATGCGAGACTGCTTATTTTGTGTTCACATATCTTAATCTCACCCAGTCAGTCTGTTGTTTTCAACATATTATCCATAAATAATATTAACAATAGTGGAGACAGGTTGCATCCTTGTCATACCCCTGAAACTACTCTGAACCATGAAATCAATTTACCGTCAACTCTAACTGTTGCGTGACTATCCATGTAAAGACCTTTAATTGCTTGCAAAAGTTTGCCTCCTATTCCATAATCTCGTAGAACAGGCAATAACTTCCTCCTAGGAACCCGATCATATGCCTTTTCTAGATCTATAAAGCATAGATACAATTCCCTGTTCCACTCATAACACTTCTCCATTATTTGCCGTAAGCTAAAGATCTGGTACTGACAACCTCTAAGAGGCCTAAACCCACACTGATTTTCATACAATTGGTCCTCAACTAATACTCGCACTTTCCTTTCAACAATACCTGAGAAGATTTTACCCACAACGCTGATTAAAGAAATACCTCTGTAGTTGTTACAATCTTTTCTGTTTCCATGTTTAAAGACTGGTGTGATTACTGCTTTTGTCCAGTCTGATGGAACCTGTCTCGACTCCCAGGCCATTTCAATTATTCTGTGTAGCCATTTAAGACCTGCCATTCCACTGTATTTGATGAGTTCTGACTTAATTTCATCCACCCCAGCTGCTTTATAGCACTGCAATCTGTTGACCATTTTCTCCACTTCATCAAATGTGATCCTATTTCCATCATCATTCCTATCCCATTCTACCTCGAAATCTGAAACATTGCTGATCGTATTTTCACCTACATTGAGCAACTCTTCAAAATATTCCCTCCATCTGCCCAAGGCATCCACAGGATTCACCAGTAGTTTTCCTGACCTGTCCAAAATACTTGTCATTTCCTTCTTGCCTCCCTTTCGAAGACTGCTAATTACACTCCAGAATGGTTTTCCAGCAGCTTGACCCATAGTCTCCAACCTGTTTCCAAAGTCTTCCCAAGATTTCTTCTTGGATGCTGCAATTATCTGTTTGGCTTTGTTTCTTTCTTCAACATAACTTTCTCTGTCTACCTGAGTTCTAGTATGTAGCCATTTTTGATACGCCTTCTTTTTCCTTTTACAGGCTTCCTTGACTGTGTCATTCCACCATGCTGTTTGCTTCATCCTACTTTTACACACTACTGTTCCAAGACATTCTTTAGCCACTTCTAGTACTGTGTCCCTGTACCTTGTCCATTCCTTTTCCAGTGACTGTAATTGACTACATTCAATTAAGTGCTACCTTTCTGAGATCGCTGTCTTGTACTTGTGCCTGATTTCCTTATCCTGATGTTTCTCCACTCTTATCCTCCTACATATGGAGCTGACCTCCTGCACTTTCGGTCTCACAATCCCAATTTCACTGCAGATTAAATAATGATCAGTGTCATCAAAGAATCCCTTGAATACACGTGTGTTCCCCACAGCCTTCCTGAATTCCTGATCTGTTATTATATAGTCAATGACAGATCTGGTTCTCCTGCCTTCCCAAGTAAACCGGTGAATGTTATTATGTTTAAAAAAGGAGTTTGTGATTACTAATCCCATACTGGCACAGAAATCCAGGAGTTGTTTCCCGTTCCTGTTGTGGGGGAATGTAAATATTAGTTTTTAAAATCGTAATTACAATTTTTTCAAGAACACATAAAATTATGCATTCATAACTTTTTACCACATGGCGTGGTTTTCCTGAGATATTCTGCTTTTATAGTACCTGTTTTCTTTCACAGTTTGTCAACTGAAATCGTATACAACTACACAATTTATCTACATTAAGTTGTATATTGTCGCAGATGAGAAACTGTGAAAGAAAACAGTTACTATAAAATCATAATACCTCGCGATAACAACGCCATGTGGTAAAAAGTAGTGAATACGTATTTTAATTCTTGAAAACTTTGTAATTACGATTTTAAAAACTAATATTTACATGCGAGCAAACAGTAAAGAAAATTCTTTATGTTTAACAGCCATAAAATAAAAGCCCACTGATGATGCAGAAACTGCTGTAAATTATAATTGGGATAAAAAACAAAATTGTGCTTTGCTACAGACGGACTCATCCAAAAACATATGTATTATTATTGTAGCAGATCTACTAGTCTATACACCTATTTATTATTACTTCTATAATATTGTTGATAATGACTAATTGATTTACACTTATAGTAAACAAACATCTCTGTTTGTTTCAGAACTCCTGGATGGACGCAGATAGAAGCAACAGAAAGAACCGTTTACGAAGAGGACTGAACTGGAAATCTGGTTGTTCGTTCAGGAGGGCGGACTCCGACTGAATGTATTCTCAGATGACCGTTCATTTTGCTTATAGCAGCTGAAATCTTTAAACTAATTATAGTAATAATTCAGTATGGAGTGGAAAATAAGTAATTTCGTCGCTTAATTCCTTCATAAATAATTTTCCACACATCGGTTAGCATATCCCAGCTATTAAATAGACCTTGAAAGAATTTTATCTATAAATGACTGGGCAGCAAGACAAACAACGCGGTTTTTTCTGGAATGCGTGTCTGATGTCCATTTTCAGTACATGTTAATAAAGTATAGCAATTTGTACAACATTCACTGCCAACACAGAAGCGGTACTGTTTGTAAAACAGAACACGTTTCATCCACGTACGTTGCGCAGCCACAGATGTGGAAAAGTGAAAAGAAGTTTTTGTTGTTTGCTCTAAAAACGTCTAACAGGCTCATAACGCTGAAACTTTTGTCTATCTGTAAAGCTGTACTATATAAGAGCGGTGTAATAGAACAACTTGTTACCGACGAAGTCCTTATTTTATTGTAGCATTAATGTAATTTATTTTTATGTGTACATTCCGTTATTAAAGTATTGCTTTCTTCGGAATACCTATTCGTTTAATCTGATACGTGTGATATAACGAATTAAACTGAAAGTAAGGGTGTACATTCCTTTCAGGAAGATAAATCATGTATTGTGAATAGCAAATAGACATTGTAGTTCTAAATATTTACTATTTACTGGCAAAATCTTATCGTCATGACAAAGGATCAGATGGACGTATATTGTTTAGTTTCATTCTCCGTCCTGTGTTACTTTGCACAAGCTTAATTTCTCTATTAGTACTCATTAAGAATGCTTCTCACCAACATTCTGAGTGTCATTCACAGATACTTAATAATACTGTAGAAAATACGTTAAATGTCAATTTGTCTTATTTGCTTCAGTTCGCCTCTATTCCCAATATTAAGTCATTCCAGTTGCACCTTGTAAATAATGAATTACTTGTCTTAGGTGAACAGTCTCCAATGACATATGAAGTTCAGTAGAGATTTATGTAAAAGATTCCTTGAGGTAACATAAGCTACTTCAAGGAAAGCCTACCTATTTTTATTGTTCTCGTGTACAGTGGTATTTAAAGGGACTACAGCATGACTGCAAAACCCCGCGTTGAGAAATCCTATTTTCATCAGACGAATTACACCTTAAATAAAGAAACCAGGGTATCCATAGACTATTTTTCGAGAAGAGTACAATAGTGATTCAGTCCTACAGTGGGCGTTTTTTCAGAAAAAATGTAATGAGAAGAGACGGGAGACGATTTCAGTGATTTTTTTTCCTTTTTTTTTTACCGCAGACTGTTTCTCGTACGACCTTTCCAGAGAATGGAAGTAATAAATGCTTCATATAGTCCAGTTAAATTATTCAAATCCGAATTGCTAGTTTTCCGTCTTGGGTCAAAATAGCGCATCTAAGTCTTAAAAACACTTACTTCCATACAAAACATATGTAATGGATGCACTCAGTAATAAATAAAAATAATGATTATGCTGAGAAGCGAACGGTGAAAGTGTCAGTAGGTATTGTAACTTAATTTATTGTGTACAATGCGCGCGTTTCCATTAGTGTATCCTCTGTATGAATGTGATTTAGCTAGATTCAAAGAAGAATCAATTATATAACAGAGAACGTTAAGAATGAATGATCGGCATCCATTACAAAAAGAAGCGAGTATTTTTGTATGCTTCTGTCTTGTGACACAATGAAGTAATTCGAAAAGTTCTTATGGGATATTTCTACTGTTTAATCAAAAGAATTTAGGTGACGCCTTCTATCGTGTTTATCTATGTAACAGGGTGTGTAAGTGTGATGTATGAATGTAAGGGTCACTGTAGACTCGCTGAATGTCGACAGTTGTCACTGTTTATACTGAATACTAATTTTTTCATTGCGTGATTGTGATTTCCGAAAATGAATATTTGGTATATATTTTTACGGATTTTGCTGTCCGGTAGAATAAAAGTGAGTGTTCGTATGTACGCATGCTTCTAGGTGATTCGCAAATATTGTTATACTATGTGTAGTGTTCGTAACATTTTCCGACTTTTGTCAAACGCAAGAAAACTCTTTATGGAAAATTAGTTATTATCGTTCTTAATGAAAATCCATCATGATTTTGTGTCAACTATGGTGGTGTGTTGTGACAGAGTGTGTACATGAGTCTCGTAACCACACGTCCTATTTCTTAATTATATTTTTAAATTCGCCCTTTTTACTGCTGCAGCAAGCAGCATAATGTGAGAAATGTAGCTTTAAGTTACATTTCAAATTTTACTGCATTTTTTGACAGGGTACGTGGTTATGGCTGTATAAAGACGACACTTTTTGAAACGAATGTCAAAAAACTATTAAAAACATATGATGTGACAATACTAGAGCAGTTCAGCTGATGCCAAGGAAAGAAAAGCTATTATTGCATAGTCCTCGACGGTGTGTGGGTAACGCTAAGGAATGCCTTACAATGTGCAAGGTTCAAACTTTACCTACCTTGATGACACGTGAATAATGCTAAATTTATTAACTGCTATTTATTCCAAAATGGAAATAAAATCCTTCGTTAACAATGAGAGTCGTAAGCTACAAGTTAACTCCTTGAAAATCATTTTCAATCAAAGGTGCCATCGACATCTCTTGATATTGGCGAACATGTGTAACATGACAAATACATTCAAATAACAACTTACATAATTTGCACGGGACCTTTTCCTGTTCTGATACCATCTTCAATACACACAAATATTATAGAATAAAGCTTAACTGAAAATATGTGAGGAAGAACCTGTTCCGTTTTCTGTGGTAGTTGTTGATATTAGCATAACAATGCATATGTAGTTATCAATGATTTCATAAGCTTGTATACCTACTGCAACTGACTAATGTATTTATTCTATGGTATGTGTTTAACGTAGTAAATGTATATGTCGTTGTATGGTTCTCATTTAACTTCAAATTCCTTGTCTGGAGGAACATATTCAATGTAAGTCATTCATGGGCCAGTTCAAACATTGTTGACAATGGTTATGTTGAGATATAGGAGAAGTTAGAAAGGACTGATTGTTTACGTGTTTGTGTTTATTTTCATTTGGGATGACTGGGATTGGGCATAGCGGATGAATAAAGAAAGTAATGCTTACGTCAGACGTGCACAATGGATGTCATGAAGGAATGTTAAATGTATTTGGTCTTTCGTGACCTTATTGATGTATTTACCCTACCTTAAAAGTTGTTCTAGTCATACATGTTTCATCAACAACTAATGTGTTATGTGTAGTAGATAACTAAGTAAACCTCTACTGTGCTTACTGAATTCAAAAGTAATAATTATAAGATATGTGTTCGTCGTCTAAGCGATTATTAACATTGTGTTACAGATATAAAATGATTAAACGTAGTTAAAGATGTCCCTCTTAACTAAAGATATACTGTTTCTGGAGTTTTTTGTATATTGTACCACGTATTAAACGAGTAGAGCTGTCTGCAGGTTTCCGTGTGAGGGTCTTGGTCTCGTAAGTTTGAAAGCTGCAAAATGCAGTCTGTTGATAAAAATGGTGTCTTCCGGTGTCGAAAAGAGTCTTGTGTAAGGAAATGAATGTGGAAAGATACGACACGAGTCGTTGAAAGTAATGTACAGCAGCAGCTGTAGAAATTGATAGAATGGGTCACGAATTCTAAAGCTTTCAGACATCTCAGACTTTACACAAACATCCCTAACATCTTTAACTGCTTAAGATGATGGACAAAACCAAAGGTATTTTTTCAATACACCAGGAAGATATTTAATATTTTTGTTCGTTTCATTCATTTATAGTTTTTCTGATTGCAAGAGCGACATGTTGCATTTCGTTTTGGTTTTTCAAGCAGGGAAACTGAAACTGAACGCAAGATGCTGGAAGTATTTGAAAGCGAAAGTATACTGCTTGCACACATAATTTAATGACATTATTTATATATTAATGATTGGGCGCACAATTTATTCCGTTAAGTTATTTATTATATTTTTTCTACCGGGGTACTGAAAAATACTACGCGTAGTTGAGAGTTCGTGACCTGGGCGGGTTGCGATGTCTCATTGTTTGTGATAAATCCATTTGTTAAGCTTCCCTCTGTATGTTTTCCTGTTTCATATGTAGTCCATATATGTTGGTGTTAGCCATTAAGTGTTAATATACTCGTATAACTGTCATATGTTTCAATAGCATATATTAAATTTCAATGTTGTGTGTTATGGAAATTCAATTGAGCATAAAATTGGTGTTACTTATCTCTGAGGTGTTTCCTGTATGCATCTCCTCTCAAACATAATAGATGTACTTAAGTGGCTTGTTTCGCATGTTCTGTCAACCCGTCCTCATTCCTTTAATCGATATAAATAGGAGACGATTATTTGATATTCCAACACAATAACACAACAAGTTGAATCAGTATTGCATGAGAATCTATGTACTGTACTTACGTGTGACACAGCCTACCTAAACTACCTTAGCAGGGAGGTGAACCGCATTGTGTTCTGTTGACAACCAGTGCGGATGCTAGTCATCTAATTGTTTCTTTCTCCCCTGTCCTTGCTTTAATGTATCGATACATAAATATGATCACGCTGTTGTGTATGTTATGTTTTAAAGGTGCTGCAATGTATTGTAAATCCTACTTAAAGAATAAAGTCTGAAAAACGTCAAATCTTTTTCTTCAGTCCCGTTCCCGTTCTGTCTTATAATGTGTTACCTAGCTGATGTTTAACCATGGTGAACAAACGTTTTAAAATAATTTTACTTGCGCTCTTAAACCTATTACTGCCATTTATATTTAATTTGTAAGTTTCGGTCCCATAAGAACGCAACAAATGCAAAAATCCTAGAAAGAAGTGCAGCGTAATCTGAGAAAACCACTTACGGAAAAGTATAGAAGGAAGTGGAAAAGTTAAAGAGCAGCTTGAATGATATACATTCCAAGCACATCCACTGCCTGACAATAAAAATTTAAGCGCTCAGAAGAGGAGGCGAAAATTCAAGAGTTGAGAGGTTATGTTATTTCACTGATTACAATATGAGTCAGATTTAAAAAGAACTTGGTATTATGGGCCTACTTGTCAATTTTATGTTGCACCTCCTGTCTCTGGATGCCTATTCTGATTCGGTGAGGAAAGTTCTCGGATATCCATTGTATCCTCTCCTGGGACAAATTGGTCCATACGTGTTGTAGCTTGTCCTTGATATCCTGAATGCTGGCTCTAAGACAACGTAGAAATTCTACGCGGTTTCACACATTTTCTACCTGGGACAGATGGGCTGATCTTGCTGTCCACGGGAGTCCCTCAACATCACGCAGACAGTTCATAAGAGACACGTGTCATGTGTGGACGGGCGTTTTCCTGTTGAAAAATGGTGCCACGATACAGTAGTGTGATACAGGTTGTCCAGCGGAGGGATCGCTGATTTCAGAATTAAATATCTCGAAAACTAAAATCGGTGGAGGAGTGCAGCAAACGGTGTGTTTATTGTGAAAACCGTAATTACTTTCTAACGAAGTTCTGCATAAATTTCGTAATAGGTCGAAATACTGCTAACAGATGGGGCTGTAATCGTAATATATAATGTCTATAATTAGTGCGCCGTAGCTCAGAGCGATCGTTTCTACTGCTGAAACGTAAAAGGGGGTTTGCGTACTGTAGGAAGAGGCTGAAATCACGTATTCCGTTGAAAATGTTTTTTCTGGTACTGAAATACAACAGGTGAGAACGCAGTCCTATGGCAAGATGCAGTTTTCAAAAACTATTTAATGTTACAAATGGACCTGATGCGAAAACTATTCGCAAGCATTCGTCACTTTCCCACGAGCATGTATCGTGGCTAATGATCTAGCGGGGAATGTTGACCGCAGGCAAACTGTAGTTACTCCTGTGAATGTGTAGTCAGCAAAATACAAGGAAATCCGTCGGAAGAATTGTAGTAGCGACTGGTTTGAAGCGTTCCTGCACGCAGAAAATGTTGAGACAGAGTCTGTACATGTTTGCATTCAAAGCCAAAACCACCATGTCATATTTTTACTAACTGTGCTACATAGGACTGAGTTTATGAACCAAATTCTCACAATGATTGATAGTAAAAGCTCTGATAATATCTGCATCTGGTTCACTGATTAAGCACGCTTCCTCCTGAATTAGATTTTAGTGTTCTGAAGTACTAATTTTGTGTGAATGTAAACCACGGTATACTCATAAAATTACTGTTTGCATTGCTGTATACGGCAGAAGCATTATTGGCCCCCATTTAATGCGAGAAATGATCACTAGTGAACGTTGGGTTGCAATTTTCTAACGGTTTGTCGCTACACAACGTTGGAGGATCGAGCATGGACTGAGTATTTCATGCGAGATAGGACCCGACCACATCGCACCGAAAAGATGTTTTGATTTCTTCATGTATATTGCGGAAGTAGAGTCATTGCGTTGGATTATTGCTAATTTATTAGCGCAGGGACAGATAGGCTTCCGTATTCGCCCGATCTGACTTTTTGCGACTAATTTTTGTGGGGCACATTGATAGACACGCCCTACAGGGACCATCCCATCACGCTGGATTAGCTTGAAACACCGATTTGTGTGGCATCTGAATTCATTTCCGTTGACATATTACAGGATGTGATAGCAAATTTCATTGTGCGTTTGCACCCTCTCCGTACGTCTTGTGGTAAACGTTTCGAACAGTTTATGATGTGATTGCAAAGACTGCGTGAAGAGGACGAGTTTAATACTGTAACAGCTGAACAGCGTACACTGCCGTCAGTTTGTAGCTTTTCGTACTGTTCGAAACTTCTGTACAACTTCTGTATAAATTTCTTATTGCTTTCGCAATAAATGTGTCGTATGTTGCACTCGTCTATCGATCTTACAAGAAACCCCTTGAGTGCGAGGACGCAATGTTCAATGTTTAGTAATGTTGATTTGAAAGTGTTGTTGACAGTTATGACACGAAAAATATTAGCTGTTAATGACTCACCATGTCTATCAGGAGGACGACAGAAAATGTGTGTTCGGGAGGTGCAGAGATCAGACTTCTATGAGATATATGTGTTACACTTCGCAGAGTGGACATCGTCGACATTCACGAAATGTTCAAATCTAACCATTAACTTGTACCATGATCACCGAATGAAAAGTGACAAGTCACAGTGACCATAAAGGTTCACACCACCAAGGTCGAAGGCGAACTCACTTGGAGTTACAAACTGTGTAGGGCGTTCAGCTAGGTGCCCACTCTTAAACAACACATACAGAGTCACGTTAGTGTAAAAGGTTGTTGAGAACTGATGGAATCTGATGGCATTCAAGCGAATGCGTAACAGACTGTCGTGGAGTTATCCTTTAGGGCGTACCTGCAGATTAGTGTGATAACATGTTTTGTTGACACGGAAAAAACAAACATTCAGAGGCTGAATTTATTTTGTCGTTTCAGATGGTAGGAATTTCAATGTCACACACTTTTCAGGAGGGACAGTTTACTCAAAATGAGTGTGATTTATGTACGCAGACAAGGAATCAAGCAAAACCTTGACCAAAGCAAGTGACCATACCATAGCTGTAATTTTCTTTCACCCACTGTCCCACTCTTACTTGCTGTGATATAAATATTCCCTACTGTCCTCGCAAGGTCACGCGCACGAGAAAGATAAGTACGCGACAGAGCACCCCCAGCTTCTCGCAGCACAATAAAAAATCCCGATTGGTCGGAGTTGGAAACAAATTCCCTAGTCAACGATGCGATAAGTTTGTTTATCGCATTCACAAATTTTCTGGCCGAATCTGCATTTTGCTGTGCACCGTCAAGTTGACGCTTTGTCTGAAATTTCGTTATCTTACGTCTTCCAGCAACACAGCACTGTATGAAGTTATCCATCCATCCATTACTTCCCTTGAAATCACTGTAATCTATGTCACCCGAAGTTTGATATGCACAATTTAGTAGGCCACCATCATGCACATCCTGTAAATTGTATAGAGCATCCCTGAAAAGCGCAAACACTAGTTTTAATATCAAGTGTACATTGTCCTCCTTTGAATATCCAAAGTTATCTTATGCACTACCCATTCATATTCGAAACCTCCTCATATATAAGTATGCTGCGATGATCTTCTATGTATGTAATTACGCTACTGGCCATTAAAATTGCTACACCACGAAGATGACGTGCTACAGACGCGAAATTTAACCGACAGGAAGAAGATGCTGTGATACGCAAATGATTAGCTTTTCAGATCATTCACACATGGTTTGCGCCGGTGGCGACAACTACAACGTGCTGACATGAGGAAAGTTTCCAACCGATTTCTCATACACAAACAGCAGTTGACCGGCGTTGCCTAGTGAAACGTTGTTGTGATGCCTCGTGTTAGTAGGACAAATGCGTACCATCACGTTTCCGACTTCGATAAAGGTCGGATTGTATCCTATAGCGATTGCGGTTTATCGTATCGCGACATTGCAGCTCGAGTTGGGCGAAATCCAATGACTGTTAGCAGAATATGGAATCGGTGTGTTCAGAAGGGTAACACGGAACGCCAGTCGAGATGACAGGCATCTTATCCGCATGGCTGTATCGGATCGTGCAGCCACGTCTCGATCCCTGAGTCATCAGATGGGGACGTTTGCAAGACAATAACCATCTGCACCAACAGTTCGACGACGTTTGCAACAGCAGGGACTATCAGCTCGGAGACCATAGCTGCGATTACCCTTGACGCTGCATCACAGACAGGAGCGCCTGCGATGGTGTGCTCAACGACGAACCTGGGTGCACAAATGACAAAACGTCATTTTTTCGGATGAACCCAGGTTCTTCTTACAGCATCATGATGGTCGCATCCGTGTTTGGCGACATCGCGGTGAATGCACATTGGAAGGGTGTATTCGTCATCGCCATACTGGCGTGTCACCCGGCGTGATGGTATGGGGTGCCATTGGTTACACGTCTCAGTCACCTCTTGTTCGCGTTGACGGCACTTTGAACAGTGGACGTTACATTTCAGATGTGTTACGACCCGTGGCTCTACCCTTCATTCGATCTTTGCGAAACCCTAAATTTCAGCATTACAATGCACGGCCGCATGTTGCAGGTCCTGTAAGGGCCTTTCTGGATACAGAAAATGTTCGACTGCTACCCTGGCCAGCATATTCTCCAGATCTCTCACCAACTGAAAATGTCTGGCCAATGGTGACCGAGCAACTGGATCGTCACAATACGCCAGTCACTACTCATGATGAACTGTGGTATCGTGTTGAAGCTGCATTGGCAGCTGTACCTGTACTCGCTATCCAAGCTCTGTTTGACTCAATACCCAGGCGTATCATGGCCGTTATTACGGCCAGAGGTGGTTGTTATGGGTACTGATTTCTCAGGATCTGTGCACCCAACTGTGATAGTGTAGTCACATGTCAGCTGTAGCGTAATATATTTGCCCAGTAAATACCTGTTTATCATCTGCATTTCTTCGTGATGTAGCAATTTTAATGGCCAGTAGTGTACGTTTAGTACCCGCTCCTTGGACAACGATTGTCCTTTACTGCGTTTCACTGGAGACAGTATGTGTGGCTCTCTGTCCGACAAGGGTGGTGAACTATATAGATCAACACGTGTTTCATTGTCACTTTCACTTGCTAAGCACGTATCGTCACCATTGTACTCGTGACGTACGTTATTCGCATAATCGAGCGTCGATTCCACACACTCACTGACTCATCTTGCTGAAACGCTGATATTTCATCTGCCAGTTCTTTCTTACTCTGCGAAATTCCTTGTGTTCCTTTCTGTCGAAATTTGAACTTCAGCAACTGTTGCTGTAGAGGTAATGCTACGTTCGTTTTGTTTATCCTTGCCACTTCTCTGCTCTGTATCAAAATCACAAGCACTGTAACACTGTTGTGAATTACTCGTCGACTAAGCAGTCCAACTATGCTCCGTAGGTGCACGCTGTGCTCACCATTGCATACCTCCAATCCCGTCCCCTGTTGCCAATAGCAAACAACATTGTGGCTGCATGGTAGACAATTTGTTGGCCGGAGAATGCCGTAAACATCGTTGGCCTTTTGCGACCTCGCACTCATTCTGTTCCTTGTTGGTTTTCGAGATACTTAATTTTGAAACTAGAGACTTCTTTGGTGGGTTGGTTCAAATTGCTCTGAGCACTATGGGGCTTAACACCTGAGGTCATCAGTCCCCTAGAACTTAGAACTACTTAAACCTAACTAACCTAAGGACATTACACACATCCATGCCCGAGGCAGGATTCGAACCTGCGACCGTAGTGGTCGCGCGGTTCCGGACTGAAGCGCCTAGAACCACTCGGTCACCGCGGCCGGCTTCTTTGGTGGGCATGCCGTAGATAGCACATGAGGAAGCAGGATGTCCATGACGTCAAAATTCTATCAATCACTACTTACCGACACATGAAGCCATACCCGATGACCTGGAGGCCAAAGTTAACACCGTTGTGCAACTCATAACCAGTGGAGGAATGGGACTTACTTCAGATCTCCGCCTTACTCGCCGACGATGGTCATCTGAGGTAGTGTAGAACCGCAGTTCATCGGTGGACACAGTGTGACACCATTCATCAGCTGTTCATGCTTCGCCGTCACTGCAGCACTCCAAACGCAGCCTTTATGTTTTACTGTTTACGGCAGCCCAAGCATTGCATGGGGATTCCCTTGTCCGGTTGCTGCTAGTCTCCGACTAATGGTGGGAAATGAGACAGAATGTTGCAGGGAGCCCATTATAATGATTGCATGATTCGACCAACCGGCCAAACTGTGGTCCACAGTGAGGTCCCTTTCAAACACTATCAGGGGCTGATAACGCTGTCTCCGACGTATGAGCAGCACCACCGATTCCTTCACAGTGGTCATTCAACATATGACTCTGTTCACGCTCTTTATGTACGTTATCAGGATTGGTAACAACACTAAACTAGAACACTTATAATGCTCTCTGGTGGCATTCTACCTGACACAGACAACTGCAACTTCAATCACGTACATACCCACCGTTGGTCTGCATATGTACGAAGTTACATTGAAATCCTTCTATGTCTTCCTGTTTCTCCACTTTGTTTGCTAGTGGGTGTAGGAACCGTACGAAGTAATGGCAACAGTCAAGAAATCAAAGTATGTCGAAGAATGAGATCACCAAGTTCAGTAGAACGCTGCTGGACCAAACAGTTGTGCATCAAAAGGTTAAGGAGTGTCACAAGGGGTATGACGAAAATAGTATGGTGCCTACCTCGGGAAGGCGTACAGTTACAGTGCTACGTAAGAATCCTGATGAAAATATCTAAGAATAATCGTCAGTGCCTTGACGAAACGTCAACTAAACAATTTCCGTAACGCGTCTTTGTGATTTCCCATCAGCCAAGACTAATGATGGTGTGGTTTCTTTAACAGGATCAAGGTACATGTTCTGTCATATCTCGTGGAAATTAAAGTGGTGTTTTGTCTTTAAGAGTCTCAGTGTAAAGTCGATATAAAACATAACACATCTTAAAGAAAACAAACGTGAGAACATTCAGTGCTAATAAAATCTGAACGAAAGAATAATCTGGAGGATAGTAACAGAAAATGCTCTAGTTCCACTTTTTAGTTTCTAAACGTGTTTGATTAACCCTGATCATCAGCCGCTAAGGATACTTTCGAATATGTTTCCTGGACGTATTAAAGGGGAAACTCCTACACCTGCACAAAACGCATCTTCAGCGGAGGAGTATCACCATATAAAGAAGGCATCTTACCTATTTTAATCAGTTAAATCTGTTGATTGTTGGAAAAGAGTAGTTCGTCTGCAACGAAAGGATTAAAAATGTCATGTTTCCTTCCCCCATAACAGTGTATCAGGTCGTTTCAGCAGGAGATACCACATGTATTTAGATAAATACGATATTGGTGCTCACAGGATGTAGGGTACAAAAGGGCCAGAAATGTTACCACGTAGACGCAAGGAGACAGTGGCTGGTACAAATTAAAATATACTTACCTACACTCTTGCACCGTTTTCAGTAAGACGGCGCAAAGCTCTCTACTAATTCCTCTATAACACACCCCAAGGATAGTGAAGATGATACTGTATTAATTTTAGGTATTGCAGAGGCACGTAACCATTCACTACTGTTGTGATGGATGTGTCAATGAACCATAAGAAGACTTTCTCTGCCCTTCATTATAGTAATATGCTCGTCACTCAACTGAAATTTATGTAATTCCTGTAGAAGGCATGTGTATGTGTATGTGTGTGTGTGTGTGTGTGTGTGTGTGTGTGTGTGTATGTGTGTGTGTGTGTGTGTGTGTGTCAAACAGCTACACAACTATCTACTGAGTGAGGTTTTCGTCAGATAGGTAAGAGCAGTACACAAGATAATAAATTTAGTAAACAGGCTCTTAGAACAACAATACATAGAGGTTCAAATAAACTAGAATATTAAAAACAAATGGGAGAACGTGAACAGTAGAATCTAGAAGTTGTGTGATTGGGGGATGGTCAAACTCTTGAAGGTGGTTAAATGCAAATTCATGGTCCAGTCACGTTAATATGACCACTGCTTATGTTCGACGTCAACGTGCAATAACCACACACAGAGATCAGGTGACAGCACTGGCAGTAAAGGGTATATTACGCATGTAGGGGGGACGCAGGAAACAGTGCAGTCATTGCATTGATGAGGAAACGGAGCGATTTATCTGACGTCCAAAATGGCATAATCGTTGGCTTTCGGGACAACGGTGGAAGCATTTCCAAAATGGCTATGCTTGTACTGTTTGTGTACCACCGTGGTTAAACTATACCATGGATGACAAATGGAGCTATTCAAAATCAATACCTACCCAAGTGTGGTGCAACACAGGCCATAGATAACAGGGGTGAACGACGCCTGCAGCGATGTATGCGGGCGAGTAGTTGTGCTACTGCTGATCAATAGACCGTCTAGATGAACCAAGGGGCTACCGACAGTGTCTCCTCGACGACAGTCCAGCGAACGTTGCTGCGTATGGGCCGCCGCAGCAGGCGCTTCGTTCCTGCACCCATTCTAAATGCTGTCATCAGTGACGAAAGTTGGAATTTGCACGCCAGTAGCGCAAATGGACGTCGACTAAGGGGCGACAGTTGACCTTTTAAGATGAATGAGGTGTTACGCTCCATCGGACAGATGACCGTTGGTACTTACGGCTTGGAACGCCTGAAAGCAAACACGCGACAACAATCGTCGGACGGGGAACATTTTCATCGCATTTTCTCAATGATCTTGTTATTCTGGAAGGCACAATGGATCAACACAAGTACTTATCTCTCTCTGGGGATCATATTCAAACCTTTGTCAGGTGATGACGTTAATTGGACAGAAAAGTATAAAATGACGGATGATCGTGGAGCTTTGTTCCTAGAATGCTTATCTAACAAGACTCTGAGAGTTAATAAGTTATTTATTATAAAACATTGATATCAGTTTAGGACATTTTTCTAATGATACCTCTCAGGTGTCAGTCGCCACTCTAGTTGGAATACCATCTTCCCACACACGATCAAATTGTTCAAATTGGTCTGAGTGCTATGGGACTTAACGTCTGAGGTCATCAGTCCCCTAGAACTTAGAACTACTTAAATCTAACTAACCTAATGACAAAATGGTTCAAATGGCTCTGAGCACTATGGGACTTAACACCTGTGGTCAGCAGTCCCCTAGAACTTAGAACTACTTAAATCTAACTAACCTAAGGACATCACGCACATCCATGCCCGAAGCTGGATTCGGACCTGCGACCGTAGCGGCCGCCACACACGAACAGTCAACATGTACATTCACTATTCACTTTCACATCTGAATCGAGCCGACAATTTATGATCATCAGGATTGAACCAACGTTAGGTTTTAAAAACGAATCTTCTCCAGTGTGACTTGACGAATGGGTGTATGAGACGACTGTGCGTCGCATGTGGACATTACTATTGGTCGCCTCCTTGACACTAACAAAGAGGAACAGCCCCTGTGCCGATACCGTAATTCACTCACTCCATGCCTCATTTTTCCATATGAAAATAATCATTCACAGAATGTCGTAGCAGACCACCTGCACTTTGATATTGCTCAGGACAGGTGCTAGAGATTATAGTATTTTTGCCAAACCGCATTGGTAAGTGTGAGACGAACTTTGAAATTTAAGATAAACTCCAAGGCACAGCTCTTATGTTCATAGTTAAGAATTATGAATTTCATTACGAAATAATGAGAAGATCAAGAAGTACTAAAAGAAACTAATACTTGTAATTCTACTATGAAACCAAAACCTCATCGTAAAACTTATCTGAACAAAAATTTCTATTATATTGTGCATATGTATTATCAAAAGTAGCCTGCAATCAGCCTAAGAATTTCAGCGAAATGTTGTAGCAGTTGCCTACTAAAAAAAAAAAAAAACTTCACATGACACACTTTTGCAGCAAAAAACGCAACGGATGCACAGGTTAGGGTTGCTTTCAAATATCATTCGATATGGAGGTAAGTGCTAAATATATAATACCACTCTTGATAGGAAACTCATTCTTGCAGAAGCATTATTATGATATAAACCTAAAATTACAAGAGACGTGACGAACTGAGAAGTAGGTAACTGGCAAACTGAGGTACTCTTAATTCATTATCAATTAATAGAAGTTAAGGCAGCACAGTCATTCCGGATGTCAGATGAGCTATTTCGTACTTTTACTGGCTATATGGAATTCGAACTGGATGCGATGTAACAAAATATGACGAAACAAATATTCTGTGAAATGAACTGAAAAGAGAATGATATCAACAAGGAACTGTGTAATTTGGTGACATTTGCTTCATGGAAACTGGTTTCTATAAATAGTAAATATGAATTTCTGTACGTTGAAGGACAAGCATCGATTTTCCAATTCTTAAACATTCATTTCTTACTGAGTAACTTTCATTTTCTTGATGGGAGGGACTTTCAAACGAAAAATTATGTGGTAAGTCTAGGACGCAATGTACATAGTTACATATCTGTTATCTGCTTAAGCTCGGTCATAGATAATGCAGAGTCAGCCTGTGAAATATTTTCTCTTAGTATAAAAGACTGCTTTGTGAATCAAAACATTCCTTGTTATGGGCACCAAGAATATTGTGCAGACTAGGTGAATTCGTATACAGCCTTTATTGTCTTAAAATTACAATCGATCATCTAGGATATGCAGTACATTTTAATCATGAGACAGAATAATTTGAGTTTAGAAGTAAATCTAAGCCAGTGTATTATCAGAAAGTTTTGAATCACGTTACACAAAATCCAAACACGAGACACCACTTTATCGACTATTTTTGTGTTTATAGGAAGTCTTTTGCTTCGTTCTGAAGAACCTGTGATGAGAGTACTTGATATACGAACAACTGAACTAATACACATTAATCGTTTAAACTTAATGTATAATATTAAGTTAGATTACATCAAGGGAGTGGAAAATTTGGTGTAAAGAGTTGTTTTTATCTTTCAAAAAACTTTTTAAAAGTACAGATTCGAAATGAACAAGGAGTGACAGTGGAATGTTTCTTATCTAAACTACTTACGATTGGCTAATGAAATGGCTTAGTTACCTTCAGATAATGAAATACCAGAAAAATGAGTGAAAGGGGAGAACAGGGCAATCATGAAAATAGGACTACAGATTAACAGCAATGTAGGAGCTAATTTACTTAAAAGGGAATTTGTAATAACGTTACTGACTGAGTTGATGACATCGTGTACTTAAGGGCTAAAGATCTGTCTGATGACACGGAAGCTGATATATATCTAAATGATTATTCAGCCATACATACATAAGTGTTGGCACAGAGATTATAGAAGCACATTGAGACTCTGTTTCTATGGTTCCGCTGTAGAATAGCACTTGGGAAAAATGAAAATCTCAACCTTTTCGCGCCACCTCTGATTTCTCTTATTTTATCACGATTGTCGTATTTCCCTATGTAGATGGAAGTCACCAAAATACACTGAAGTGCAAAACTGAAGAAGAAAGTAACTTGCGCTTGTTGTTTTACTGACTTGTAACACAGCTCGATGTAACTTAGGCCATACATAAATCGAAGTGCTACAGAATAGTACCGAAGGTTACTGAAAGAAATACCCAATGAGACGAACAAAAATGATACTTTTATTCAAAGACAATAATTACACTGAAGTCAGCACCATTGACGAAGGTCGCCTGAACATTACAGAAGGCGGGACACGATTCTTAATACGGTGTGTGATCACCACGGAAAACGGTGTATTCTCTGCAACGTGCTCCTATACTGGCCTCAAAGTTGATGAGGACTTCTTGTGGAAAGGCATTCCATTCGTCCACTAGTGCGGGTGAGAACTGCTGCATGTGCACGATCTGTGATACGCCTCCCTACCGCATTCCACACGTGCGCAATGGGATTTAAGTCGGGGGAACGTGGAAGCCAGTCCATTCATCGAACATCTTTTCTTTCTTTTCTTGCGATAGGATCGCGCATTGTCATCCATAAAAATGAAGTAAGTCTCGAATGCACTAATGAAAAATGCTCGCACACAGAATAAAGTGTCAAAGAAACGATGACCAGAGAGTGTACCATGTTAAATTTTTGAAGGTGAGTACACCCATGCAACGTTACGCCTCCCCACTCAGTAACCCCTGGTCACCAGAACAATCATGTTCGACTGTGCTGGACGTACCCTGGTATGACGATAGGCGGGAACACACAAGACGCCCAGGAATGTCGTTGAAATTGTTGCTTTTGGTAATCTAGGTATTATGGTATGTGAGGCATAGTGTAGCATGGGCATAGTCACCTCCAAATATTTTAATCCGGTGTATTCACCCGGCCACGGGATTATAACAGTATATTACTTCCCCATGCACGACCACACCGTACAGCAAAGGAGAAGATATTGAAACGACAGGATTCTACATTTACATCTACATACATACTCCTCAATCCACCATACGGTGCGTGGCGGAGGGTACCTCGTACCACAACTAGCGTTTTCTCTCCCTGTTCCACTCCCAAACAGAACGAGGGAAAAATGACTGCCTATATGCCTCTGTATGAGCCCTAATCTCTCTTATCTTATCTTTGTGGTCTTTCCGCGAAACGTAAGTTGGCGGCATTAAAATTGCACTGCAGTCAGCCTCAAATGCTGGTTCTCTAAATTCCCTCAGTAGCGATTCACGAAAAGAACGCCTCCTTTCCTCTAGAGACTCCCACCCGAGTTCCTGAAGCATTTCCGTAACACTCGCGTGATGATCAAACCTACCACTAACAAATCTAGCAGCCCGCCTCTGAATTGCTTCTATGTCCTCCCTCAATCTGACCTGATAGGGATCCCAAACGCTCGAGCAGTACTCAAGAATAGGACGTATTAGTGTTTTATAAGCGGTCTCCTTTACAGATGAACCACATCTTCCCAAAATTCTACCAATGAACCGAAGACGACTATCCGCCTTCCCCACAACTGCCATTACATACTTGTCCGACTTCATATCGCACTGCAATGTTACGCCCAAATATTTAATCGACGTGACTGTGTCAAGCACTACACTACTAATGGAGTATTCAAACATTACAGGATTCTTTTTCCTATTCATCGGCATTAATTTACATTTACCTATATTTAGAGGTAGCTGCCATTCTTTACACCAATCACAAATCCTGTCCAAGTCATCTTGTATGCCCTACAGTCACTCAACGACGACACCTTCCCGTACACCACATCATCATCAGCAAACAGCCGCACATTGCTATCCGCCCTATCCAAAAGAACATTTACGTAGATAGAAAACAACAGCGGACCTATCACACTTCCCTGGGGCACTCCAGATGATACCCTCACCTCCGATGAACACTCACCATCGAGGATTTTCGGCGAATGGACTGGCCTGTCTGTTCTCCCAACTTAAATCCCATCGGCACGTGTGGGATGCGTATGCGAGACGTATTGCAGCACGTTCACATCCACCAACGACCATCCATCAGCTTTCAACCGCGCTGCCCGAGGAATGGGACGCTCTACCATAAGAACTCGTTACCAGCCTTTTGGCTAACACGGGAGCACGTTGCAGATCATGCACTGCCGTCCGTGCTGGTCACACACCCTATTAAAAACCATGTCTCGTCTTTTTTAACCATCATGGATCGCGCTCTGATTTCCATGTAATTGCTTTATTTGAAGAAAGTGTCAATTCTGTTCGTCTTATTGCTTATTTCTTTCAGTTGACGACTGTGCTATGCTGTAGCAGCTCTTTCTGCTTATGGTCCCAGTTTCATCGAGCTATGTAACTCGGTAGTCACACATCCTGGAAAAGTTACTTTCGTCCTTAAGTTTAGCGCACCAGAGTATTTTGGCATTCGGAAGAGAATGTTGATGACTGATGTTTATGTAAAACATCTCGCCGCAACGGAAAACGGCTTTGTTTTAATGATTGCAACAATTATCGTCTTCCTGACAGCCTCTCTCCTGTTTCGTGACAGTACGAAACAAGCAGCCCTTTCTTTGAACCTCTTCAATATTCTCCGTCAATCTCATCAATTAGGGACCGTGTACTGTCAAAGATACTTCAAAAGAGGGCGGATAATCTAAATATAAGCAATATGTTTAGTAGATTTGTTCGCACTTTCGAGGTGTTCTACCATTAAAATGTGGTCTTTGGTTAGCCTTTCCTGCAACATTTGAGTTATTTAAATTTTGATCCCTGGATATTTAGTGGAATGATGATAATTACACTATTTTCTTTAATACTGGACGAGTAATCGGTACAGTTATTTTGATATGGAACGCATTTTAGCTAAGGTTTGAGTATCCCCAGAAGTGGGTAAAGTAAGTATACAGTTCGGAAGAAGAGGCTCGTGTGCTCTGTAACTGTTGGCGAATTCAATTGTGTATACTCAGCTGTGGTATGAAACTGTGGATCACCCTAATAGTGTCCCGTCCACGTGTTGTGCTCTACAGCCAGTCACTGACCCTTGACTACTGACACTATGGACAGCGGTAAGGTTACGAACGCACTTTGATGTTTCCTCTGGATCTAACTGTAACATATCTATCTCTTTACTTATATACATGTTCGAAGACCTCTGGAGTAAGTGATTTTAAAATTCTATTGAGCACTCAATTGGAAAAAAATCATTGGTAATGTACTATTTTAGAGTGAGTAACATTCTGGAGGGGAAAAGACACAGAATATTTGAGTCATTAAAGCCTAAGAAATCGTGTCTACTAAGGAACTGGTAAAGGGTCTTCTACCACATTTTAAGGTTAGCGTTGGATTCGTTAGAATGACACTAGTTGCGGTACAGACGCCACATGGGGTGGAGGTGCCTGCCACACGGACGCCCGAACGAGAGGAAAGCTGACCATACACGTGAGGCGAATCACTGGCGACGCAGCCACCTCTACAAACAACGGGCCGAGAAAAACGGCATACCACACGATCATGAGAAAAGATGGCAATGGTCACCATTCTGTCCACACACCAAAATACCACCTATTCTGTGAGATTGTAGACGGCAAAACTGATGGAGACAGGTCGACATTCTGCATTTTCTGAGACGCAGCTGAGAAAAAACCACGTTGTCTTGAACTATATGTGAAGTGGTAACTATGGGGGAGCCCAGACACACTTGAGCGACCACACAACACACTTAGGACACACAATAGTATGCCATGCAGTCCCTCATCCTCGGCCTTCCAGGGCGATAGTAACCTCAGGGCGAGCAAATCAGAACTATGACCTCCAAACATACAGAGCTCAGAACCTGTACCCATATGTGGTTAGAGCACAGAAAAAAGACTCCATCGAGACAGAGTTATGAAACCAGACCATAGTCAAGACAAAGTACTGGCTCACACAGTTTCCATGTGAGCAATGGGTCCAATCACATACATAGATACGTTATTTCGACCCTTTGCCATCTAGCCCTAACCTTAAGAAAATACGTACAGAGCTTCGAAATTTTACCACTCACAGTAAACAAGTACAAATGTATAGCATATACAAGACTATGAACGTCAAACGCAGCAAACAAACTCAGAGAAACCTTGCGCCCTGCCTTGCTCCGCTCAGTACAGGTACAAGAATAGGGCCCAAAAATAAATGAACAGGCACCTGAAAGACAACTTCCCAGCTATAGCAGCGTCATAAAGGGCTTAGACCACGACATAAGAAACGAGGAAGTACTGGTCGAGTTAAGGTTCCTGAACTACGACATCAAAGACACCGCTAGAATAAAGGACAGGTACAGGCAAGTACCTAGTACGAAATTTCGCGTTATTATGCACTGTAAGTCTACAATAAACTCACTTCTGACCAAAGGCGCATACATCTCCAACAAGCGCCGCAACAGTGGAAACCACCGCGTGAGAATGTTAAGGGTCAACGTCCGCAGCACGTGGTCACCTGCTCGCGTTCTCGCTTCCGGAGCACGGAGCCCCGGGTTCGATTCCCGGCGTGGTTAGGGATTTTCACCTGCCTTGAGATGACTGGGTATTTGTGTTGTCTTCATTATTCATCATCATTTATGAAAGTGACGAGATTGGACTGATCAAAGTTGGGAATTTGTACGGGCGCTGATAACCGCGCAGTTAAGCGCGCCTCAAACCAAACGTCATCATCATGCAGGATCAACATAACAACACAGCAATGAAGTAACTCTCGAGAATGCCAGTAAGTTTATTCAGCAAAGTGAAGAAGAGACTCGTAGAAGCAGGGCCAAACGAAAGACGCGCACACATCGGTATTCTGGATAGCTCCACTCCATGACCTTAGGACAGAAAGGCCAAGAAATTCCTGAGACGGCTCAGAACTTTCCACTTTAGGTGTCAGCCAGCTCTCGGTCCCAAGAATAACTTGATCGTGAGAACTTTCCTGAGAGCAGCAGATTCGGGAATTTTATTACCAATACTTCGACAATTTACTGATAAAACTGTGACAGTTGAAGTCTCTTTATTCTCAACGCCGTTTGACTTCTTTTGCTGCATATCGACTGACGAGTGTTCATCAGAGCACCTCAAACTACTGCCTAGCCTAGAAAGCCCTCATGTGCTCTCCACAAGTACTCTGCTACCCGAGTAGCTGCTTCCTTAAAGTGCACCGCTCACCTATCAAAGGGAGTCCTGTAAATCTCCACACGATAACACAGGTCTAGAAATCTGCGGCCAAGACCATCACGGACTCGATAAAAGCTTTGGTTGAGACCCTCCACTAGACTCCAAACCAAAGGACCCCAATCAACACTGGGAAAGATGCTGCAAATTACCAGCTATGCTTGCACCCCACGCAAGAGGCCAGCACTCCTTCACCACATTCACCAGGCGCCTTTACGGGCTGAGGATCGCCTCAGAACCTATGCGACAGGCGTCGTTGGTGCCGACGTGAGCCACAACATGCAGACGACCGAACGCTGCACGCTCGATAGCCACAGGCAAGGCTGCTTACACACCTCGGAAGAGGCCCACCAGCAGACATACCGGGTGCACTTTGGTTTTATTTCCAGCCCTAGACGTCAATCTGCCTAAGGAGCTCCATAACGTACATAACATCCCACGTCGCATCAGAAGAAAATAATCGTACTGGGAGTAGCTGAAACGTGGACAAAAACCACTACACCTGTCCACTACCGATCTATAATTGTCACACAGAGAGGATGGCCAACAGGAATGGCGGTCTTCACTGCCAGGAAAGTTCCCACAAAAGAAGAGACAATTCCACAACAATTCCAGCATACAGAGGCCATAGTTATTCACATCTCGATAGGATGATGACAAAATTAACAGTAGCATGCCTTTACATCTCACCAAGAGAAAACCTTCCAGTCGACTTCTTTCACTGTTAATTTTCCCATACTTCATCCTGGTGACCATACTGCATGACCGGACAACATCAGCTTGGGGACATAACCGACAACAACAATGTCAGACCAATTTTCGATCGACAGACCACTGAAGAAATAGATCGACTTCCAGTAAATCAGCCGAACTTTAGAGGATACAATGGCCACTAACCTCCAAAACACATCCTATATACCACAGGTCTAAACAACACAATGACAGTACATGAAGTCGTAGATCCAGTCACAACCGACCATCTGCCGATAATATCTACCACAACATTTGGCCCTGCACCATCAACTAGACCAGATAGCAGAACTGTTAGGAACTATTTAGCAGCCGACTGGCGAAAATATTAACAGATAGTAGGTGAGCAATTGGCAGCACCACTTCAATACACAGACGTTGAAGAGTTAAAGAAGGCAAAAAGCAAAGTACCAAGTTGACTATAAAAATCAATAAATGAAAGCGTACCACAAAAAAGTACATAACTGGAGTCCTACGGCATCACAAACAGCAATGAATGTGACGGTGGAGCCGGCCGCGGTGGTCTCGCGGTTCTAGGCGCTCAGTCCGGAACCGCGCGACTGCTACGGCCGCAGGTTCAAATCCTGCCTCGGGCATGGATGTGTGTGATGTCCTTAGGTTAGTTAGGTTTAATTACTTCTAAGTTCTAGGCGACTGATGACCACAGATGTTAAGTCGCATAGTTCTCAGAGCCATTTGAACCATTTTTTTGTGACGGTGGAGCAAAAGAGACATTACAATGAGATCAGACTTCTCAACGGCCCGGCCTTCAAGCTTATGTGGAGTAGGCTAAATGCTAGAATAAAGGGAACGATTCCGGAACATAAACAAAGAAAGTGGATTGAAACATGCCAAAACTTAACTATAAAGATTGAGGACAGTTCTGGCATAGATTTAAAATACTGACAGACCAAAAACAGCAAGCAGAACGATGCCTGTTGATCGAAAAGAACCCACAACAGGCGCTCAAGAAATAGCACAGGCCTTCAAAAATATACATGCCTTTCCCCAAGACCCCAGATTCAACGAAAATTTTCGGCAAGGGTCTAAGGAAAAACTGATACAATTTCTTAACACGGCAGGAGTGGACAATCACGATGAAAACTCACTCACCAAGGCAATCACAAAAGAGAAGATAGAAGAAATGATAATAATAGGTAGAAACTCAGTGCCAGGGGAAAACGGTATTAGTCGCTTCCATCTGATAAAAGCCCCATTCGAAGTAATAATCCATATCCGTCTCATGATATTCAGTTACTGCCTACGGGCAGAAACAACACCAGAAGCGTCGAAGAAATGCAAAGTAATTATGGCTGATAGACCAGAGAAGCCTAAAAGAGACCCAATATCATACAGAAAATATCTTTATTAAATTTAAAGGCAAAACTTTCAAACCGATAGTAACAGATCGACTTAGGACTTTTGCATAAAACCGGAAAATCATATCCAATGTTCAGCCAGGCTTTAGAGGAAAGCATTCTGCCAACGATCCCATTCTATGATTAATAGCTGACATTACAAATGCCAACGACCCTGGCCACCGACTGTGAACTACCCACATTTTCAGACATCGAGAGATCTTTCGATAACATGTGACATACTGGACTGCTACTATAATTGCCAAACATGGAAATTCCCCCGAATTAATACGAATTATAAAAGAGGAAATAACAAAAAGGCAATGCAGAGTACATGTCGGAGACAAAACTTCTGACTATTTCACACCAGAAGCTGGAGTAACCCGAGGAGGCATCATATCTGCATTTATCTACATCCTAGGCACTACCAACGCATTAATATATCCCAATAGGGACGAAGTACTTGCCCTCTATGCCGATGACACGCCGTATTGGGTAGCAGGAAACCGCAATGAAAGAATACACCGAAAAGACAGCACCTGTCCAGCACGACTGGAAGACTGGATGACGGAACACGGAATCGAACCTAACCGGACTAAAACGCAGGTGATCCTGTTCCTGCATAAACACCTAACAAAGTAAAAGAACCATGACAGAAGAGATGTACGACTTATCCTATGGGGAACACCAATGCAATCCAGTGACCACGCAAGATTTATATTCCTCCATTATGACATGCATATTAACTGGAGATCCACAAGCAACAGACAGGGCATAATTAGATAAGTGCAAGACTAGTTTCATGGATGCAGCGTGGGAACGGCGCTGTACACCTGTAGAACATATACCCCGGTATAAGGCAAATATTAGAGTATGGAGCCCCGGTCCTGGGAGTATGACAAAAACCACAGCAGAAATTCTGTAAGCCACCGAAAGAAGGTTACTTAGAAGCTTCATAGGACTTCACAATAGGACACCGAGAGAGGAAGTACGAGGATTGGAACTTAAATAGTGGCTACTATTTATTTACAGCTCGTACAAAATGTATACGTGTTTCAAAGTTTTACTGACCTTCAGAGTAGTCACCAGCATTGTGTATAGCCCGTTGCCAGGGATACGGAAGGCGTAGGATACTTTTAGCAGTGCCAGTTTCGTTGACAGTTCGAGGGACACCATCTATTGCCCGACGAATTTGTAGCAGTTCTGAAGCGAATGTCGTGAAGTGTTTCCTTCAGTTTAGAAATCGATTTGAGCTTACGGGGGATTATGTCAGGGGAGTGCAGTAGGTGGTATTACACTTAGCAGCCCTATCAGTCAAACAGATCAGTAACAGATTGCCGGCCGCAGTGGCCGTGCGGTTGTAGGCACTACAGTCTGGAACTGAGCGACCGCTGCGGTCGCAGGTTTGACTTCTGCCTCGGGCATGGAGGTATGTGATGTCCTTAGGTTAGTTAGGTTTAATTAGTTCTAAGTTCTAGGCGACTGATTACCTCAGAAGTTAAGTCGCATAGTGCTCAGAGCCATTTGAACCATCTGAGCCAGTAACAGCTTGCACTGTACGTGCTTGTGCATTGCCCTGTAAACTGATGGTCAGATCTTGCAGAAAGTGTCATCACTCCTGTCTCTATGCTGTTCGCTTTTGAAACACAACCTACGACCAGCTTAGAGACAGAAGTGATGACACTTTCTGCAGCACCTGACCATCATTTGGCAGCACAATGCTCAAGCACGCACAGTTCAAGCTCTTGCTAATTTGTTTGACTGATGGGGCTGCTAAGTGCTGTAACACCAACTGAAATCCCCTGGCTTAAGCCCTCGTGAGTTCAACTCGATTTCTCAACTGAAGGAAACACTTAACGGCATTCGCTTCAGAACTGTCACAAATTCGTCGCGCAATAGAGCGCGTCGCTCGAACTGTCAACACATCTGGCACTGCTAAGAGTATCCTACAACTTCCACATCTCTAGCAAGGGATTATACGCAATGCTGGTGACTACTTTGAAGGTCAGTAAAACTTCGAAACACATATATATTTTGTACGAGGTGAAAATAAATAGTTGCCAGTACTATAGTTCCAACCCTCGTATATAATTGTGCCAAACTATCCGCCGTACAAACCCGATTAGTCAAACCCAGAGCCAGGTACAAAAGACATATCCTACAAACAAGGCCGGACTATCCACCACTACATATATCACCATGGCCGGCCAGAGTGGCCGAGCGGTTCTACGCACTACAGTCTGGATTCGGGCGACCGCTACGGTCGCAGGTTCGAATCCTGCCTCGGGCATGGATGTGTGTGATGTCCTAAGGTTAGTTGGGTTTAAGTAGCTCTCAGTTCTAGGGGACTGATGACCTCAGATGTTAAGTCTTACAGTGCTCAGAGCCATTTGAACCATTTGATGGGGACTCTCTACGGCCGGTGGGCCTTTCTGTGCATGACGCAAACTTCCGCAGCTGCGGTCATTGCCATGTTTACGGCGGTAGTTTTCCAGTTTTCCCCGGTCTACGAAAAAAAAAATTAAATGCACACACATACAGTTAAGGAATCCTAGGATATAACAGATATAGTTAAAACATAAGTGCACAAATGCAGCAACGAGCCTCTGCGCAAGGCAGATGGAACTGTAAATATGTAGAACACAAAAACCATTTCCCACAATAGGTAAAATGAGCAAACACACCAGATACGTGAACAGATTAATTTAAAATTGTAGTAATAAGCCTCTTCATACACAAGGTGAAAATGTACACACATAAAATTGTAGCAACCAGCTTCTCCACAAATAAAAGGAAATTGAACTCCAGATATAGCAACCAAAACAGCCAAGAGCAGTTACCACCTATACATTAAAAACTGTAGGAAAGGAAAAGTAAGAACGTTTATGCTAGAAATAGTATTAGAAGTAAATATTAAACTGTAAAATTAGGAAAAGTGAAGAACAAAATGTATAAACAAACTTTCCGAATAGAGAAACAAGATGCTTTCACACAGCTCGTCCTAACCAACCCAGGAAAATGAAATGAAAATTTAAAAAATAATCAAAGCGAGTAAAAACGCACAATAAACGCTGTCTCGTTGCTTGCAACAGTGGGATAAGACCACTGTTGTTTTTGTCACCCTGCGTTACTCAAATGAATTAAAACATTCCGCCACCTCCATTTTGATTTTGAACATAAATATTTACAGCCTACATTAATCTATTTTTTTAAAAAATTTCGCTGCAAGGTAGTGATTCGCTACATAACTATAAATTCAGTTTACATTAGTGCTGGAAGAAGATAGCACGTCGCTTCTTTTGGATATGTTTTGATGCAAGTATAGTATAATAACAAGAAATCGTGCTGAGCTGAACTCAAGTAGTTTTTTAATACCTAACAATTTCCAAAAGTTCGGTAAGTTGCATAGTTCAGGCAAAATGTCCCAGGGTGCAGAGACCTTTTCTGTTGTACAAAAAGACAAGCACCATCTAAGCAAGTTTTCGTTTTAGTCGATGAAAGGTTTCGACCCTTTTTATATGTCATCTTCAGACCCACTAACTACGGATTTCTGCGAAGCGCAAGTCGTCAGTTGGCATATATATAGTTTAAACATATAAGCTTTGCCAATTGATAAAATGCGCTACGCAGTAATTCATAGTTACTGGCGCTGAGAATGTCCTAAAAAACAGGTCGAAGCCGACAGTCGAACAAAAAACCAATGAATAAGAAAGCTCATTGATTGAAATTCCTTAAACCCAACTCAACATAATATTTTCTCGAAACAGACACCAAACTAACATCGTTATGTAACATATTGGTTCTTTAAATCTACAAGAGCAATGTGTTTTGCAACACAAAACGTATTAACGAAATTCTTTAGGAATTTAGAAGCCAGTGAGGTTCGTCAAGAACAGAAGAAGCGTGAATCAGAGTTTAATTTCCCGTCGAAGACGAGGTAGTTATTGATAAGTATGAAACAGGAAACGTTATTGAGGAATACGAAAAACGCTAATGATTCTGAACATCGGAAACAGGAACTAGTGTAGAGTGGGATTGGTTTACTTGTTAAATAGCAGCGAGGCATACTTTTTCGATAAATGGTCAAGCCCTCGATGATTTTTGTTTAGTATACAAGAAGAATTTGTTCCAGCATACGTTTTCTTTTACTTTTTTGGTAAAAGTAAAGCTAGATATCATTACTTACCGTCGTCAAAAAATGAGATTCTGTGTATTATTGCTCATTCCATCTACAACGCTACAGAGAGAGCTAAATCATAAAGTAATACATCCCTTAATTTTTTTAATAACTTGAGAAAAAAGCTGATATTCTACACATTTTACCATATTACAGAAACGGTATCATTAGCTTACCCTAGTTCCATTTGGTCAAGCTTCTAGACATTTGTGGATTGCGAGTGAAATAATAGTTTTTACCTGCTTTGTTGCAATATTTACTTCAATTTTGTTTATATTTAAATTTCCTTAGTATCCCACGAAATTAAGATTATGGAAACAGCAACCTGTATTTTAGTGAAGCTTATTAGCGACAATAATCCTACCAGGATATATCCTAATTTTTCTCTCAATTAGTAGCGCATTATAGTCATCGTCATGTTTTCACCTGAAAGCGCCGTTTCCTAAGACATACCGATAAATTTAGTTGTTACGTGGTATAGGCACCAACGGCACAAAGCCTCCATCACAGAGGTGACCCAAGGTCTAACACTAAACGATGCTCCTTTCGTCTGTAATACAATAAAAACGAAGCTGAGGACTACTCGCGCTAGCATTTCTTCACGCACGACGGTCGCCTGCATTCGGATGAGGGGCGTGCGATCGCTGATGATTCACTGCTTGCTTCCAACCTAAAAAGTTGGGAGGGGAGGGTGGGGCAATACCGTAGGAAGCGACATGTTAGGCGAGAGAGAAGCAGAAAGGATGGAAGGGACTCAGAAAGTGGGCTACTTGTGTAATACTCATCTGCAAGCCCTCCATCCAAAGCAATCACAATGTGAGTCACATGTTCATTTTATGGCGTTACGTCAGGGTGGTGTATTGTCATGCTGATGCATTCGTAGCTGCTGCGCGGTTTTAACGTTTCCTTCAGTTCCACTGCTTCCTTTTCATTGTAAGAGGTGCTGTTCTCCATTGTACTTCACGGGTCATAGACTTAATGACGTTAACGGCGTGAGAGAAATGACGTATCGAATAAGTTTCGAAACACCTAGAGAGATTACGTGTGGAACATTGACGGAAGTCAACGTCGTATATTAGTATACAATGACGCAAAAAATCCACAATGAATTTAATATCTCTATCAGAAACTGGCAACACGCAAGTTTTTGAAGGACAAATAATCGCTATCAGCAAGCCAAACTTTGTCCGTTGTGATACGGAACTTGTTACGCCAGGACGTTAAGCTCAGTTACGGGCAGGAAACGTCATAAATGCTTCTCTATCATTTACGCGGGTAATACCACAGACAAACCGAAAACTTTCGACTCTCTGATTTACACTGCTACTATGACACTCTTACCGCTGATTTAGTCTCTTAGTACCACTGTGGTTGACATTTCTATAAACACTGATATATGCTACAAAAAGTCTTTATTGTACACGTTCCTCTATACTGCGCAGCCCTCTGTACTTTGTGTGGAAATGTTTACAATGTGTTTCATTTGTGGATCTTGCATCGGAAAAATATTTTTGACACTCCTCTACACAAGACAGAGGTGGCTAGCGCATTTGGTTAAGACAGTGGACACACATTGGGGAGGATCGTGGATCAAATCCCCGTTCTGTCGTGCAGATTTATGTTTTCCGTGGTTTTACCATGTTGTTTAAGTTTAAATAAGACATAGAACATGAAGCTCCAATTCCCTTCTTTTTCTCTGTATGCCTCATTGTTCCAATTTTCCATATGTAGGCTGCAGTTTGATACTTCCAGATATTTTTTTATACAGAGCTCCACTTTTCCCATCCCTTAGGTGTGAGTTACTTTCTACTGTAAATTGTATCTGCTAGTCTGTATTAGATGGTGCAAATGTGAAGAATATAATTTATAGTTTAGAGAAATCAACAGAAAACCGTAACCTAGAATATGAAATTTTTGTACCCTAATCGGCTCTTCAGTTTTCTCGAACTCATCAAGCAAAGGCAGTATTGCTTATTATTTATGGCAGTGGTACATTATTTTCTCCACTTCAACAGCAGTGAATTACTAGTATTAGTACACTTCTCTAATCATCTATTTGATTGTGAGTACTAAGAGCTATTAACACACATCCATGGCAGTCCGACTGCAGAGTTTTTACTCCTGTTGTACTGTTGCATAAAGGGCTAAACACAATAACACAGACACACAAAGGTGAACGTTCTTTATATTCAACACATTATTCTGCAGTCACATCGGAATCACTGATGCTCAGTCTGACAACATTAGTATGCCACTTATCACTATATAAACATCCTCAAATGTTCCGCCTGCTAGTAATATTTGTCTTTCGAAGGCGTAAAGTTTCACGCCTCTTAGTGGGCTCAGCATCTTTTCTGCGAAGTCGTCTGTTTTGCAACTACAAGCTGCAGCTGATCAATCATTTTTCTGTATTTAGAGACTGAGTTCGTGGATTAACTGCCCACCACGATGTCTAGCCATTACAACAAATTTTAAAGGCACGTTTCACTGCATTCTGGTCATATTAGCCAGCATATAACGTAAGTGTTGTACTGAAACATGATTTGTATCTGTGAACACCGAGAAGGAAACACTTTAATGTACATGGTTGAATAGTGAAACAACAATTCCTTCAGTTTAAACAAAGACTTTCATCGTACACTAAATTCCATTTCTCTTATTGATTTCAAAATACAACTCCTACGTCAGACATGAACAGAAGACATTGTAAAGAATTCGTACAATGGCGGTTGGCTGTTAATTTGTAACACCGAACGCCGATGTAAAATAGTTACCTCCAATATGAATAGAAAGAAATTTATGTTCCAATACTCGTAAGTTTTTTGAAACTGGAAAGATTCATGGTTAGCAATCCTTAGTACAGAATGCTAAATAGTATATTTCACTTTTGTCCCGTGAAGTTTCTATGCAATATTTTACTTTTGTCCCGTGAAGTTTCCATGCAATATAAAGTGCAATGTATAATCTCAAAATGGTTTCAAAATAGTTTGGCTTCATGAAATGAAGACTCAGAGCCGGCAGTATTGGCACCGTGTTGGACATTTTCAAACTAAGAAACTATCGGAGAAGCTTTGTGAAAAGGTTGAATAAAGTGACGATTTGAAGAGGTCGCCTCTCGCAGACTGTAGGTGTATGAGGATTCACAACTTCCGGCATACTCGGTACACAACCTCAAGAGAGAAGCAAAGACGTATATTATCATGCAAATTTCTTTCACTCATTTTTCTTCCACGTTGAACTGTCTCAACAAAATTAGGATCTTACTAACGCCCACTTGATGCTCTCTTTTAACTACGTTCAAAAATGTTACCTCGTTTGAAACTATAATAATCTACTGATTGTCTGACAGACTGAACTGGCACCTAACTGCGTTCCCTGTAAAAACAAATCGCAGTCGCTTCATAAGGATGATCATTGAAACCCCTTAAAAAGGAGCTCGTTTAAGGAATATGGGAACATCCGTTATTGGAGTACTGATTTAGAGGTAAAAGATTCGAAAGCCGGCCCTGGAATATATTTTAATCAACCGCATTATGCAGTTAATGGAAGGTGAGGTGCCGGCCGGGATGGCCGAGCGGTTCCATGCGCTACATTCTGAAATCGCGCGACCGCTACGGCCGCACGTTCGAATCCTGCCTCGGGCATGGATGTGTGTGATGTCCTTAGATTAGATAGGTTTAAGTAATTCTAAGTTCTAGGGGACTGATGACCTTAAAAGTTAAGTCCCATAATGCTCAGAGCCATTTGAACCATTTTTTTAAGGTGAGGTTGTTACGTACGTTTCCCGATATGCACAGTCAGCGCCATTGTCATCGATTAAATCCGAAACCTTGGCGCAGTACCTTACTGACTGAGGACGTGTGCATTGTTAGAAATGATTCATGATTCAGATGGTGACATTCAGTAGCGCGTCTCCGTTGGCTTTCACAAGTAGTTTCGTGTGTGGTGGCCCCTCTTCCCCTTCTTTGTCTTATAATCATCCATAATCGCGGAAACTAAATCTACGGTGCGATGGACAACACTTATCTCATTCTTCGACATGACAGAAACGGGCATTTGCAACACACTATCTTGAAGACAGCTTCCCAGGAACACACGTAAAAATGGTTCACGATGTTCGAATTAAGACTAATAGCTCGTCACAATCTCTTTGTATGCTTGTATTCATACTCATGATACATATAGTTCCATTAAATACTCTTCTGCTACTTTTCTGCTAACATCGAACTCTCATGAGCAGCTAAATTCAGTAAATTACTGTATACACTACAGCATATGTGAAACAGGAACGTCCAATAACGGTATTAGTTAACTTGATAGCTGACACAAATAATTAGAAAAATCGGATTACAGGAAAGATTTATGACTTGTTGCCTGTCCAACACTGGAACGCTGTTCGTTGGCCAGTGGTTTCCTCTAGTACAACACACAGACAAAAAGTTTTCAATATCTAGAAGGGAACTATGAGAACAGCCTCGAATGTCTGATGACATCTGTACCGAGTGTGGCGGTTCGATTACCGAAAAAGGGCGTTAAATTAGTAGGTAACTTAATTGATTCGTTTTGGGAGAGTAGCATCAATTTTCACCTTCTTCTATTGTCTCACATCCTTGATTTTAAAGTGAAGTGGCATTTCAGACAAAGTCTTTCCCCCTATAGAGAACACACCGTCTCTTGGTACGACAGACAAGGTCTCCCTACATGTGTAGAACGAGAGATATCCATACGGTTCGATGGCTATTGATTGGATCATTACTAATAATAGTGTAATTGCTGTTTTTCGGCATACTGAATTTCTTTAACATTCTACCACGAATAAAACAAGACTGGGGGCATTCACTCCGTTCTTTTAAACGTTACTACAAGGGTCTTGTATTCAAAGTGCTGTTTTCCACTATCATCGCAAAGAACGGAAGCTTACTATTTGGTTTTCCAACTACTAAGTCTACTTGATAGTCCCATTTTATATTACTATGCATTGTTTTCCTGAGTTATTAGTATGACTCAGTTGACTACATTCATGGCGCAATCTTGTAGCCCAGTTGTACTAAACTGCTGCTTTTCTCTGTATATTGAGTTAACTGCTGCTTGTTTTACTAGACTGATATCCTGTCAAGTTATGACTGGGTATTTTTACCTGCTATGCCCAGTTTACACGCTGGCAGTACGCATCATAGCAACCGAGATAAGTCTGCGCATTAGGAAATAGTGAAATGGCGCATATCTTGAGTAATATAATTACTTCACAAACTTGTGTCGCTTTTGTATACTGGTCATTATGAAGTCCCACTTCTACGCAGTCACAGTGTCTATACTGAAATGAGTAGACCGAAGATTCCTAACTCACATACTAAAATGGGCAAAATGAACTGACACTTTAAAATAATAGCGATTCAGGGACGTAATAAGCAAGGTTACAAGCTGCACCGAGATGATCTCTAAAGTGAACTCTCGGACAGTTAATTGTAATCATTTATACAAACTGGCCATACAAACTTAATCCCGGAACTAATACTAAGATATCACAGTCTTTGAACCATGGACTTCGCCGTTGGTGGAGAGGCAAGCGTGCCTCAGCGATATAGACAGTCGAACCACAGGTGCAACCACAATGGAGGGCTATATGTGGAGAGGCCAGACAAACGTGTGGTTCCTGAAGATGGGCAGCAGCCTTTTAAGTTGTTGCAGGCGCAACAGTCTGGATGATTGACTGATCTGGCCTTGAACGTAACATGAACCAAAAAGGCCTTGCTGTGCTGGTACTGGGAACGCCTGAAAGCAAGGAGAAACTACAGCCGTAGTTTTTCCCGAGTGCATACAGCTTTACTGTGTTGTTAAATAATGATGACATCCTCATGGGTAAAATATTTCAGAGGTAAAATAGTCCCCAATTTAGATCTCCGAGCATGGACTACTCAGAAGGACGTCATTATCAGGAGAAACAAAACGGGTGTTCCACGGATCGGAGGCCCCTTAATCGGCCAGGTAGGTTAGAAAATTTAAAAAGGGAAATGGATAGGTTAAAGTTAGATATAGTGGTAATTAGTGACGTTCGGTGGCAGGAGGAGCAGAACTTCTGGTCCGGTGAATACAGGGTTATAAAAAAAATCAAATAACGGTAATGCAGCAATAGGTTTATGTTGTAGAGAGTTTCAGAGAGAGCATTAAGGATCGACTGACAAGAACAGGGGAAAGAAATAAAGTAGAAGAAAAATGGGTAGCTTTGAGATATGAAACAATGAAGGCAGCAGAGGATCAAGTAGGCAAAACGACAAGGGCTAGTAGAAATCCTTGAGCAAAAGGAGAGACACTGAATTTAATCCATGAAAAGAGGAAATATAAAAATGCAGGAAATGAAGCAGACGAAAAGGAATACAAATGTCTCAAAAATGAGATCGACACGAAGGGCAAAATAGCTAAGCAGGGATGCCTAGAGGTCAAATGTTGGGATGTAGAGGCATATATCACTAGCGGTAAGATAGATACTGCCTACAGGGAAAATAAAGATACCTTTGGAGAAAATAGAACCACTTGTATGAATAGCAAGAGCTCAGGTGGAAAACCAATTCTAAGCAAAGAAGTGAAAGTAGAAAGCTGGAAGGAGTATACAAAGGGTCTATAAAAGGGCGATGTTCTGTAGTGCAATATTATGGAAATGGAAGAGGACGTAGATGAAGATGAAATAGGAGATACGATTCTCCGTGAAGAATTTGACAGAGCACTGAAAGGCCGAAGTCGAAAAAAGGCCCCACGAGTAGACAACATTCTATTATAACTACTGACAGCATTGGGGGATCCAGCCATGGCGAAACTCTCCCATCTGGTGAGCAAGATTTATGAGACAGGCGATTTACCTTCAGACTTCAAGAAGGAAATAATAATTCCAATCCAAAGAAAGCAGGAGTTGACAGGTGTGAAAACTACCGAACTAACATTTTAACAAGACATGGTTGTAAAATGATAACATGAATTATTTACAAAACGGTTGAAACGGCTCTGAGCACTATGGGACGTAACATCTGAGGTCATCAGTCCCCTAGAACATAGAACTACTTAAACCTAACTAACCTAAGGACATCACACACATCCATGCCCGAGGCAGAATTCGGACCTGCGACCGTAGCAGTTGGGCGGTTTCTGACTGAAGCGTCTAGAACCGCTCGGCTACCGCTGCTGGCAATTTCTTTACAAACGAATTGAAAACTGGTGGAGGCCGATCTCGGCGAAGATCGGTTTGGATTCCGTAGAAATGTTGGAACACATGAGGCAATACTGACCGTTTTCTAGCATTTGTAGACTTAGAGAAACCTCTTGACAATTATGACTGGAACACTCTCTTTCAAATTCTGAAGGTAGTATGGGTCAAACACAGGGAGTGAAAGGCTAGTTACAATTTCTAGAGAAACCAGACGCCGGTATTGAGAGTTGAGTGGCACGAATGGGAAGCAGTGATTGAGAGGTAATTGAGACGGGGTCGCAGCTTATCTCCGATGTTATTCAGACTGTATGTTGAGCAAGCAATAAAGGAAACAAAAGAAACATTTTGAGTAGGAATTAAAATCCATGGAGAACAAATAAAGACTTTGAGGTATGCCGACAACACTGTAATTCTGTCAGAGACAGCGAAGGAACTGGAAGAGCAATTGAACGGAATGGACAGCGTCTTGAAAGGAAAGTATAAGATGAACATTAACAAAAGCAAAAGGAGGATAATGTAATTTAAACGAATTAAATCATCCGATGCTGAGGTATTAGATTAGTAAATGAGACACTTGAAGTAGTAGATGAGTGTAGCTATTTGGGGAGCAAAGTAACTGATGATGCTCGAAGTAGAGAGGGTATAAAATGTCGACTGGCAATGGCAAGGAAAGCGTTTGTGAAGAAGAGAAATTTGTTGGCATCAAGTATAGATTTAAGTGTCAGGAAGTCTTTACTGAAAGTATTTGTATGGAGCCTAGTCATGTATGGATGTGAAGCATGGACGATAAATAGTTTAGACAAGAAGAGAATAGAAGCTTTCTAAATGTGGTGCTACAGAAGAATGCTGAAGATGAGATGGGTAGATCACGTAACTAATGAGGAGGTACTGGGGAGATGAGGAATCTGTGGCACAGCTTGACTAGAAGAACTGATCGGTTGGTAGGACATGTTCTGATACCTCAAGAAATCATCAATTTATTACTGGAGGGCATCATGCTATGTAAAAATCGTAGAGGGAGACCAGGAGATGAATACACTTAGCAGATTCAGAGGGATGTAGGTTGCACCAGTTACTTGGAGGTGAAGAAGCTTGTACAGGATAGAGTAGCATGGAGAGCTGCTTCAAACCAGTCCCTGGACTGAAGATTATAACGGCAAACATTTGTTACCTTGTAAAATGAATATTACATGGAACCAATGGGAGCATACAACGGAATGCAGTTTCAGTTGGATGATTCTATTAGTGAATGGTAGTAGTCTCGCTGTATGTGTATGTGTGTATGTATGTGTGAGTGAGAGTGTGTGTGTGGTTTGACTTTACGGAGGCTCATCGGCGAGGTTTTCAGCGTCCTCGGTATTCCTACATGCTGCTCTCTGATGTACGGTTGATCAGGAATGGTTGACTACAAATGCTATTAGTGGAGTCTACACAAAAAACTAAACTAAAAGTGTCGTTACAGTTTACTGCAGAAACATTTTATTTGTGAAATATGGCAACGTCGTTTGTACTGTGTGAACTATTGCAACACACTGCTGCAACGCGTTGGAAAAGTTTTTCGCCTACTCAGAGTAGAATCTTAGTGATATACCGTAAGTTCCAGTGATCTTTCCTCTGTTAAGTGATTTTAGGCAATTTTGTCACGTATTTCAATCACTGTTATTTTGATTTTCACGCGACGATTTAAAAAAAAAGAACCACAGTAAAATCTTTCTTAGTGAAACTGTTTTTGAAAAAGGAATCATTGTTCCGCCATTCTTTCTGTCATCACTGATTCGATGCCATTATAGTCACTCAGTGTCTGGAAAGATGGTACCGAACCGCTTATTGATGTAACGTAAGACCAAATTTTAGCATTTTCTGTCAAATCGCTATATAGGATTTTATTTTCGAATTTAATGGACACTTCATTTATGACTCTTCTTACACTTATTTTGGATAATTTAGTTTTTTATTTTTTTTCTATGATCATTGGCTGCGTTTAAATTTGCAGTTAATCTGTCTTCGTTTTTATAGCAGCTTTCAGGCATGGCTGTCGAACCACGGTGGTTCTTTCCCACCTTTCATAAACTGGCACGGTACATAGTTGTCTTAGGCGTATTATACGGTACTTTGAACTTTGTCCGTCGATGACCAACAGTTAATGTCATGGTGATGAATTTTTCCTGTTGACTGCTTAGGTAATCTGAAAATTGTTTCTTGTCACTATTGATGAACAGGAATATCTACCTATCTTTTATTTACTTTCCTGTTTACAATTGGATTTAGTGATGCTGTAACGACCTTCCCAACACTGATTCCCTGTTCTACATTAACTGGGTCGAGAAGTTTTGGCCAGGAGATCTAAGATATCACCTTCACGAAGCGTTCACTGATTAACTGCTCAAGGTAATTTTCAGATAGGGGATTAAAAAAACATCACACGATTCCCTATTTCGACGACGCGTCCTAATTACTTGACTCATTCAGTCTGTAACTGAAGTTAAAATCTATCCCTCCCATCCCCAGCCCTAGTAAGAGTACCATGTTTGACACATCTTTAACCTCTATCTTTACCAAAACCATTTCGCATTTGGGATATGTACTGACCTCGCCAGATCTTATCTCATTATTCACGGATATAAACACGTCTTCTTCACCGACGTTAAACATATTCCAGTCTTAGTTTAGAACCTCAATGGTATTAATATATGCTTTCAGCCAGCTATCTGTCCTTAGTACCACGTAGACACTATTACCGTTTATAAGCGAGACTGGTTCTGAGAGCTACCCATGGACGCACCGGGAATAAACTATTGCTATATTACCGGTTTCTTTGTTCGATCTCTCATGACGAAAACTACTCTCTTTAACTAATGGTGCTGACATTCTTCGTTTGTAATCGTGCTTGTTGAGAAATTTCCCTATCCTAAAACTGACATATGTGTCGCCGCAACTACTCCACCATCCTATTGGCCGATTCGTGCGTGTTGTACACACGTGACCTGCTATGGGAAGGGATTAAGGGTGGCGTTCCAAGAAATCTCCACCTGATAACAAGGTCGAGAAATTCGCAGCCAGGATCGTCACAGAAGATCGTATGAGCCTCCGGTTTAAGCGTTCAACTCGGCTCCAAAGAGTGGCATCGAGCTCAGTTCAAACAAAAGCTGTGCTTCGTCCCCACCAACCGCCTGTGGGAATCGAGGATCGCCTCTGAACCCAAGCGGCATGCGTCTTTTCTGCCGAGATGACACGTGATATGAAGTGAGATGCACTTAGTGTCCTCACCGGCAGAGACTCCACACCTCGGACGTGACTCTCCTGCTAGCAAACGGAGTGGAAAATGGCCCTCTGCTATTTCCCTGAGAGGCTTCCTTATCCGAGTAACATGGGTCTCCCACCTCCGGCACTTGTTCGTACCTTTCAGCAAGATCTGGGCTAGTCCGAAGAAAGATGCACCCGTGATGGATCAGATGTGCTTACAACAGTGAGTAATACCGCTAACATGTTTTCAAGGAGTAAGGGAAAAGCTGTGGTGCTAGTACCGAATTTCGCCTTCCACTCAGAGACTTGCGACCACGTCACTCTTTCATTCACCATCTCGTGAGTATCAACCAGCCATGACAAGATAATCGGAAGGCAGTGCAACATCAGGAATCGCAAGCAGCGGTATAGGCACTAGAGGCGCCAAATCATTCGTCTCAGGTGCCCCATCGCTACCACAGCCCGGGACAGCAGCCTGAATGCTGTCGTCTGTGGCTGCCTACCGCTGCTTCCAGCTGTTCCTGATAGTGGGTAATTCCCCTTGCATCCATTGTTATGTAGAAAAACGGTAATAAGGCACACCCCTGCTCGGTCCCCTTTGTGAAGAAAAAAAAGGGCAATTTTCCTCACGATATAAATATGACTGTAATGGATATAACGCTCACTGTGTTATTTGTGTAATATGCAACCGCCTGACAGACAGGCAGGGGTCGTTTCGCTTGGACTTGTTAGCAAAGATGAGATCCACGATCTCTACTTTTCAGTGTGGTAATAGCCTATTCCCGCCAAACTGTTCAGCACGCAACGATGGAGTCGATTAGATAAGAGAAATTAGATCTAGCGCTGAGGCTTTTAAATATCGGTCTCTCACGAGAAGAGAGAAGGGTAAAGCGATGCTTTCACACGGAATACCGATGTGCCACAGGCAAACCAAGCTTTTTTGTGAAAGAAATCGCACACAAATAAAAGTGTGCACATACATTTATTTCGTACTTTGTTGTAGACTGCCGACTATTGTCTGCCTTGAATTTCCAATGCTTTTTAACTGTTTAATTAACGTGTGCACGAGCACCTTGTTAAGCATTCTAATCATATTGCTCAAAATTTCACTTCCACTTTCAAGTATTCTGCGAACATCGTGGTTGACGTTGTAAGTTACCTTGTGTCAAGTATACTCTCATTTGATTCCTTCCTACGTTTACATACAACTTGAACGAAATGTCAATAGTGTTGCTCATTTCTTGCTACATTCAGTATTGAATTATGCACTCTAGTGCTCTAGAATATATAATACGTGAGGTAGTGCGTGTCTTACCTGCATCTGAAACGTTATACTAACGTTTATTATGGCACATAATGCGATATGTACACTCCTGGAAATTGAAATAAGAACACCGTGAATTCATTGTCCCAGGAAGGGGAAACTTTATTGACACATTCCTGGGGTCAGATACATCACATGATCACACTGACAGAACCACAGGCACATAGACACAGGCAACAGAGCATGCAAAATGTCGGAACTAGTACAGTGTATATCCACCTTTCGCAGCAATGCAGGCTGCTATTCTCCCATGGAGACGATCGTACAGATGCTGGATGCAGTCCTGTGGAACGGCTTGCCATGCCATTTCCACCTGGCGCCTCAGTTGGACCAGCGTTCGTGCTGGACGTGAAGACCGCGTGAGACGACTCTTCATCCAGTCCCAAACATGCTCAATGGGGGACAGATCCGGAGATCTTGCTGGCCAGGGTAGTTGACTTACACCTTCTAGAGCACGTTGGGTGGCACGGGATACATGCGGACGTGCATTGTCCTGTTGGAACAGCAAGTTCCCTTGCCGGTCTAGGAATGGTAGAACGATGGGTTCGATGACGGTTTGGATGTACCGTGCACTATTCAGTGTCCCCTCGACGATCACCAGAGGTGTACGGCCAGTGTAGGAGATCGCTCCCCACACCATGATGCCGGGCGTTGGCCCTGTGTGCCTCGGTCGTATGCAGTCCTGATTGTGGCGCTCACCTGCACGGCGCCAAACACGCATACGACCATCATTGGCACCAAGGCAGAAGCGACTCTCATCGCTGAAGACGACACGTCTCCATTCGTCCCTCCATTCACGCCTGTCGCGACACCACTGGAGGCGGGCTGCACGATGTTGGGGCGTGAGCGGAAGACGGCCTAACGGTGTGCGGGACCGTAGCCCAGCTTCATGGGGACGGTTGCGAATGGTCCACGCCGATACCCCAGGAGCAACAGTGTCCCTAATTTGCTGGGAAGTGGCGGTGCGGTCCCCTACGGCACTGCGTAGGATCCTACGGTCTTGGCGTGCATCCGTGCGTCGCTGCGGTCCGGTCCCAGGTCGACGGGCACGTGCACCTTCCGCCAACCACTGGCGACAACATCGATGTACTGTGGAGACCTCTCGCCCCACGTGTTGAGTAATTCGGCGGTACTTCCACCCGGCCTCCCGCATGCCCACTATACGCCCTCGCTCAAAGTCCGTCAACTGCACATACGGTTCACGTTCACGCTGTCGCGGCATGCTACCAGTGTTAAAGACTGCGATGGAGCTCCGTATGCCACTGCAAACTGGCTGACACTGACGGCGGCGGTGCACAAATGCTGCGCAGCTAGCGCCATTCGACGGCCAACACCGCGGTTCCTGGTGTGTCCTCTGTGCCGTGCGTGTGATCATTGCTTGTACAGCCCTCTCGCAGTGTCCAGAGCAAGTGTGGTGGGTCTGACACACCGGTGTCAATGTGTTCTTTTTTCCATTTCCAGGAGTGTATATCCAGCTGTGGAACGGGTGCGATCAGGATATACATCTTGTAACCATGTGGCTGCTACAAGTGCAAGTGATATGTAGCGTGTTTTTCAATACTTCGAAACAGTACAATCGTCTGAAAATGTGTTCGACCTGTTTGAAAGTGACAGCGGGGCAACAAGCAATGAGAATATAAAGTTACTGATTGCATTTCACTTTCTGTTCATGTGACTAGAAGATAGGATAGTACTGCTCTCTGGTGACGCAGAGGTACCGGCACCTTAATGCAAGTGTGTTGAAGACAACCGTTGTATTATAGGGAAATTATAATTTAAACCTAAGGTTTCTTTCACACATTTTAACTTTTCACCATTTTAGTGCATCTAATTACCCTACCTAAATTTAAAGTTCGTGGTTACATATCAGATTTGTATAACATTTATTTACAACTATGCTTGATAATGTAACATTAAATTGCTGTAGAATTTATTTTCGTCCTAGAAATTAAACCTATCAAGAGTAGCATAGTCATTAAACAGCAGTGCTAAAATGGTGAGCTATTTTCCCATTTTTATATCAGAAGGTAGAATTTTAAAAAAATATTCTTCCTACGACTGTCTTTCACCACAACATCAAGCACTTCCCATTAAAGAATACAAGTTTTTCCGATTTAGAGCATATAGAAACCGCAATACGTAGTTCATAAAAAGACTCAAATACGTGACCTTTGTTTAATCACCTGGAACAAACTTACTAGCCGAAGCCTTCTATCCTGCGTATCGGAGAAAATCATTCAACTAAGTTATAACATCATTTCACATCTCGCCAAATTTTTTGAAGGATCTATATTACCTACGGCGTTGTAGAGTGTGTTGATCTAAAAACGTGCTTATTTTAACCACGATATTGCGACTATTAAATTATAATCAGTTCACCAGTTCTCACAGAGGAAATAACGTTTCACTTTCCCGCGTATGTCATAATGGCCTTATCTTGCTAGAGGAATAATTTCGGGTTCATCACCGTGAGTGGAACAAAAAGAAATAATTTGAACGCCGCCATTATGTCATTGTCGGACAATTGCTGGGAACACGTATGCTCCAAGGACAGAAGACCGCAGTCCGATGCTGCCTAATAACGTACTGAGTGCTTTCGCAGTCGCCATTATATGCGTTTACTGTTTCCGCGTAAACTGTTGCGGTCGAACGCCTGCGGTTTCGGCCACTGGCTTATGCGATTACATGCTTGAGCAATTGATACTTAGCTATTTTTTGTTCGTAGGTAAGATCTTAAACCTCATAACAATAAGACTGAAAGAATGTTGAATTGTATGGTGGAAAACAAGTGAGGTAATCAGTTAAACGGGGAGATGCTTTACGTTCACAACGTTAAGGAATGAATGCATTTTTCAACGGCAGTACAGAGGTGATCGTTACGCACTTTATCTCTTAGTCCTCATGGTTAGTAAGTTAGAATACTGTGAAGCCCGATGTATCTACTTGCCACACTGTAGTTTTCCACATTTATTGCAGTGGGTTTTGTGAGTGTTGTCGGTATGACAATTCGCAAAAGAAAACTGGAAATGAATGTAGGGCATTATGGCACTTTCACCTGTCAACAGCTGGTTAAAATTTCGTCATGTAAGTGCATTGCAGCCGTCTGAATATGAACAAAATGTGCTTAACGTTGAGGACCAGTGCAGTAAAATGTTTCAGTTTATGTTATTTATTTTGTGGTTGGTAGCTATTACAAAACATTTTTATCATATAACCAATAAAATATCATTTATTGACAAAATAGATTGGAAGTATTTCTTTTTTGATTAAACTTATTACTTTTTCGTGGACGTGTAACAAATCCTGGAGGTTTATGGGACGTAGTCAACCCTAATATATCATAAATGATTTAGGAAATCGGAACAAGAATTTCGAAAAATGGCCTCACTTAACCAAATGGCCTTACTTAACCAAAATTTCTTTCCCATGTTCTTTTTAAATGGGAGAATCTCTTTTTCTTGTGACATTCCTTCGCCCTGCAAATGAGAAGTAGGCTGAACGAACGTTAACAGTTGTTTCGAGTGATGTGCTCTTAGAAAAACCAGCTCAGTAGTGCGTAAAGACTTCTTAAACTGTTCTGCTCATATGTTATCACCGCACCTTATAGCATACATCCACCCGCATGAAACATGGACCTTGCCATTGGTGAAGAGGCTTGCGAGCCTCAGCGATACAGATAGCTGTACCGTAGGTACGACTACAAGAGAGGGGTATCTATTGAGAGACCAGACAAACGTGCGTCTGGATAATTGACTGATCTGGCCAAAACGGCTTTGCTATGCTGGTACTGCGAACGGCTAAAGCAAGGGGAAACCACAGCCGTAGTTTTTCCCGAGTGCAGACTGCTTTACTGAATAGTTAAATAATAATGACATCCTCTTGGGTAAAATATTTCGGAGATGAAATAGTCCCCCATTCGGAAGACACGAAGCCCACGCGTGTCCCAGTAGTACAAGTTTATGTCCCAACTAACACCGGAGATGATGAAGACATTGAAGAAATGTATGATGCGATAAAAGAAATTACTCAGATAGTGATGGTAGACGAAAATTTAATAGCCATGGGGGACTGGAATTCGAAAACAAGGAAAGGAAGAGAGGGAGAAGTAGTAGGTGTATGTGGACTGGGGGTAAGGAATGAAAGAGGAAGCCGCCTGGTAGAATTTTGCGCGGAGCCTAACTTAATCATAGCTAGTACTTGGTTTAAGAATCATGAAAGAAATATGTAAAGGTAGGAGCCTGGAGACACTGGAAGGTTTCAGTTACATTATATAATAGTAAGACAGAGTTTAGGTACTAGGACATTTCAAGGGGCAGATGTGGACTCTGACCATAACCTATTGGTTATGAACTGTAGTTTAAAACTGCAGAAACTGCAAAAAGGTGGGAATTTAAGGAGATGTTACCTGGATAAAAGGACAGAATCAGATATTGTAGAGAGTTTCAGAGAGAGCATTAGGGAACGACTGATAAGAACAGGGAAAAGACGTGCAGTAGAAGAAGAATGGGTAGTTTTGAGAGATGAAAAAGTGAAGGCAGCAGAGGATGAAATAGGCAAAAAGAGAAGGGCTAGTAGTTATCCTTGGGTAAAAGGAGAGATACCGATTTTAACTGATGAAATGAAGAAACATAAAGATGCAGGAAATGAAGCAGGCGGAAAGGAACACAAACGTCTCAAAATGAGATCGACAGGAAGTGCAAAATGTCTAAGCAGCGATGGCTAGAGGACAAACGTAAGGATGCAAAGGCATATATCACTAGAGATAATAAAGATACTGCCTATAGGAAAATTAAAGAGAATTTGGGAGAAAAGAGAATCGTTTATAACGAACATCAAGAGCGCAGATGGAAAACCAGTTATAAGCAAAGAACGGAAAGTAGAAAGTTGGAAGGAATATAGAGGGTTTATACCGAACTAATAGTTTAATAAGACATGGCTGCAAAATACTAACACGGATGCTTTACAAACGAATGGAAAAACAGGTGGAGGACGACTTCGGGGAAGATCACTTTAGATTCCGTAGAAATGTTGGAACACGTAAGTCAATACTGGCTCTACGACTTAACTTAGAAGATACGTTAAGGCAAGGCAAACCTACGTTTCTAGCTTTGTAGACTTAGAGAAACCTTTTGACAATGTTGACTGGAGCACTCTATTTCAAATTATGAAGGTGGTAGGGGTCAAACACAGGTAGCCAAAGGCTATTTACAGTTTGTACAGAAACCAGATGCCAGTTATGAGAGTTGAGGGACATGAATGGGAATCAGTGGTTGAGAAGGGAGTGAGACAGGGCCGTAGCTTATCCCCGATGTTATTCAGTTTGTATATTGAGCAAGCAATAAAGGATAGAAAAAAAATTGGAGTAGGAATTAAAATCCATGGAGAAGAAATAAAGACTTTGAGGTATCCCACGACATTGTAATTCTGTCAGAGAGAGCGAAGGAACTGGAAGAGCAGTTGAACGGAATGGACAGCGCCTTGAATGGAGGATGTAAGATGAACATCAACAAAAGTAAAACGAGGACAATAGCATGTAGTTCAATTAAATCAGGTGATGATGAGGGAATTAGATTAGGAAATGAGACACTGAAAGTAGTAAATGAGTTTTACTATTTGGGGACCAAAGTAACAGATGATGGTCGAAGTAGAGAGGCTATAAAATGTAGACTGGCAATGTCAGGGAAACCGTTTCTGAAGAAGAGAAATTTATTAACATTGTGAGTATAGATATAAGTATCCGGAAGTCTTTTTCTGAAAGTTTTTGTGTGGAGTGTAGCCATGTATGGAAGTGAAATATGGACAATAAAGAGTGCAGACAAGAAGAGAATAAATCATGTAATATATATAATAATAACATACCTAGTTCTGAAGAAGGCAGTGTGTTACAAAAAAGAATCGTGCCAAGTTATCATCGGGAATAAATCAGTGACTGAAGGAGGAAATATATAAAGATTCTTAAATTGCGAAAGGCAGTCTCTTACGTAAGCCAACTACTTTCTTTTTCTTTTCGTTCTAGTCATCTGAGATCTCGTTAATTCGGATCACCTTCTTATTTTCAGTTTTCATCTCAGTCCATTATTCATTCAGCAACGCCCTTCGCTCTTCTGTTCATGATGTTTTCTCCTAGGTAAAGTCAGTCCTGGAATCCTACTCCAGGTTCAAACTTTTGTTAAAGGTCACCTTTTTATAACTCTCGGTTTCCTATATTCCCTTTGTATCTCCAGAAACCAACGTAATTTGGCCCTTTTGATCACAAGAAACTTCATGTGTGTCAATGTCCCCTGCTCAATTCTCAGGATGCGTCATAAGAACATTGGACTTATTCTGATGGTGTTCGATATCTTTTTATTTGCAAATACATTTCTTCATTCAATGGTATTCCATATATGCCGTTTACTGTTCTGCGATTTCTATATGTGTTTTGGAAAGACATCGTTCCAGTTTTAGTTTGCTACTTAATTCTGTTTCGACAAGGATCACACTTCCTGCTCCGTGTAGTCTTCATGGTGGACCACTGTCTAGCAATGTCTTAATTTTGCGTTGATCCAAAGATTCATCTTATTGCAAGTTAATAGTGATTCTGCATGCTAAGTTCATCTTTTTTTATTCTTTATGCTAAGTTTCCCCCCCCCCCCCCCCCCCCTTGTCTTTGAACCATGGACCCTGCCGTTGGTGAGGAGGCTTGCGTGACTCAGCGATACAGATGGCTGTACAGTAGGTGCAACCACAACGGAGGGGTATCTGTTGAGAGGCCAGACAAACGTGTGGTTCCTGAAGAGGGGCAGCAGGCTTTTCAGTAGTTGCAGGGGCAACTGGGCAACTATCTGGATGATTGAATGATCTGGCCTTGTAACACCAACCAAAACGGCCTTGCTGCAAAATAACTGATGATGCTCGAAGTCGACTGGCAATGGCAAGGAAAGCATTTGTGAAGAAGAGAAATTTGTTAACATCAAGTATAGATTTAAGTGTCAGGAAGTCGTTTCTGAAAGCATTTGTATGGACTGTAGACATCTATGGAAGTGAAGCAAGGACGATAAATAGTTTGGACAAGAAGAGAATAGAAGCTTTCGAAATGTGGTGCTACAGAAGAGTGCTGAAGATTAGATGGGTAGATCACATGACTAATGAGGAGGCATTGAATAGAACTGGGTCGAAGAGGAGTTTGTGGCACAACTTGACAAGAAGAAGGAACCGGTTGGTAGGACATGTTCTGAGGCATCAAGGGCTCAAAAATTTAGCATTCGAGGGCAGCGTGGAGAGTAAAAATCGTAGAGGGAGACTAAGAGATGAATACACTGAGCAGATTCGGAAGGATGTAGGTTGCAGTAGTTAATCGGAGAGGAAGCAGCTTGCACAGGATAGAGTAGCATGGAGAGCTGCATCAAACCAGTCTCAGGACTGAAGACCACAACAACAACACAACATACTAAGTTCACCTTTTTTGTTCCTGTAGTTTGGTTTTCGGTTAGACAAAGTCTTGTCCATTCCAGCAAGTATTTCAGTCTCTCCTCCGAATGTCATCCACCGAGGTGAAGTATGATGTCCGTCATATAATTTATCTTCATGCAAATCGGTAAAATTATTTCAGCCTCTTGTCCATGGAGTTAGGCTGTTTGAATAATTGGCTCGTCTGATGATTCCAACAATATCACAATAGACCGAAAGTCATTTTTCTCTAGGCTGGTTGGTTTTGTGCATCATGCCAATACACCATATTATTCTTCTTTCTTTTGGCTACAAAATCATATTTTGAATCATAATCTCTGTTTAATTGACGGCCTTCCTGTGATGCCTGCATGGTTCCCACTCTACTGGTCGACATCGGAACCAACGTCTTGCTGCATAAATAACCTGGCCATTATCCACGTACTGCTTCGTGCATAGTGCGTCCTTCATTGGGTCAAAGAGATGGAAGTCCGAAGGTGCGTGACCCGCGCTGTAGGGTGGATGAATAAGAAGGGCCCAATGACGTTTTATGAGGTCCTGCGTTGTCATGGAAAAAAAGACGTTCGTTTCCATTACTGTGATGATGAACACGCTGAAGTCGTTTCTTCAGCTTCCTGGGGGTACCACAATCCACTTCAGAGTTGATCACTGCACAGTGAGGGTGCACGTCAATCAGAAGAACCCTTTCAGAGTCGCAGAAGACCGTCGTCACAACTTTACCAACTGAGGGTGCAGCTTTGAACTTTTTCATCGGATGACAAGTGTTGTGGAGCCACTTGATGGATTGCCGTTTCATTCCCAGTTAGAAGTTCAAAAATGATTCAAACGGCTCTAAGCACTATGGGATTTAACATCTGAGACCTCAGATGTTATGTCCCATAGTGCTTAGATCCACCAGTCCCCTAGACATAGAACTACTTAAACCTAACTAACCTAAGAATATCACACACATTCATGCCCGAGGCAGGATTCGAACCTGCGACCGTAGCAGCAGTGCGGTTCCAGACAGAAGCATCTAGAACCGCCTGGCCACAGCGGGCGGCGCAGTTAGAAGTGATGAACCCATGTTTCATTGCCCGTGTTGATGTTCGAGAAATCGCTCTCCTACGATCAACCTTGTAACGCGCAAACAGTTTCGCACAACTGGTCCTTCGTTTCTCTTTACGGTCTTCCGTTAGACGGCGAGGAACCAAGCGAACACAGGTCTCTGAGTAACCCATCTGACGAACTAATATGTCAGTACTATGAACAGGGACGTCCAGCTGAGCAGCGAATTTGTTTATTGCGATTCGTCGACCAGCTCGAATGAGAGTGTCCGCAAGTTCTAACACTGCAGAAGTCACAGCTAATTGCGGCTGCCGGCACGCAAGTTACTGGGCAGGTTTGCGCGACATTGTTGCGATGATGCTCGTGCTGCCACTGCATACCTTAGCGTGAAGATCTCCAGGGGATATCTGTCACAGGGACCAGGGTCAAGTGCTACATCCAACAAGTTCAGGCCCGTTGCCAGCAGCGTACAACCAACTGTGTTTCCTTTGCTCACGCCCCTCGACCCTGGCAGGATTTCATGATAGGTAATTCAGTCTGCAGATTACGAGCAGATAAATGCGCCGCTGACGAAACGCTAAAACGTTGTTGCCTGGGTCGACATCCATCTGGAAGTTTCTCGTTACGTGACGCTGGAAAGGCCAACGAAACGTGGCATCCAATGTACAATAAATGAAACCAAGTGCACTTCACCTGGCTAAAGAATCAGAAGTTCTAAAAACTTGTAAGGGACCAGGTAAACTAAGAAGAGTTTGGTCAACCTGAAACTGTAATGCAGTCAGCGTTAGTGTCGTGAAAGGGAATTACTCATAAGGATGAAATGCGAACTTTCTGCTATGTCCAGAGAAGGATAAGAAGGACAATCATGATGATAATAACGTTAGATAAGTCTCCAGGCTATTAGTCAGTGCTTATGTGTGACACTTAGCAGTCGTATATCTCAGCATAAGGAAATATCACAGTTTTCGGTGTCTCGTTTAGTGTGCTTGAGAATCACAAATTTCAGGAATAAGTGTTACGAATTGCTGCTGCATGTGTAACCAACCAACATCCATATCCACTGCTATTTAAACTTTTCATACTAGATTTCCCACATCTTTTTATAAATGTCTTTGGGCGAAAGCTCCATTACTGCATGTCTGTAAGCCCTAGCAAACATTCTCCGTCGAATTCTGGAAACAAGAATATACGTATAACTTACAGCATTGATAAACTGTCCTATATTGCAAGAGCTCAAAGAAACGGGTGCTCGATACCGCACCAACTCCGCGCATATCCTTACACTATCTGACCACAAGTATTCGGACACTGTAAGTGGATGTGTCCGCCCTTCGCCTTTATGAGAGCCTCTCGTCTGCTGGGCACACTCTCAGTGTAGTGTCTGATTATCTGTGGAGCAATGGCAGTCCATTCATCGTTAACGCCGAAACCAGAGAAGCTGGGGTCTGGAGCGAAGTCGACGTTCTAACTGATCTTAAAGATGTGTCATTGAGTTCAGGCCGGGACTCTTGGCAGGCTAATCTATTTCATAGACGGTGCTATACAAAAACCACTGCCTACACATGCTGCTTTATGACACAGTGTAGTGTTATTCTCATACTATCTTCTCCTTTGAAGTTTCCGGCTGTACGCAGTACGCGATGCATTTCACTTTCAGCGTTTCCCGAAGCGCAATAATCAGACCACACCCTAACCACGAAAAACATCCAGTACTGTAACACCACCTGTTTCATTGTTGGTACTGTACACGATGGCAGATGACATTCCCCAGGCATTCACCAAATCCATTCGCTTTCATCGTAATGCTATAAGGCATAGTATGATTCACTCCAAATCGCTGGCATCCAGTGATCCACTGTGCAATGGCATCGCTCTTTACACTACGTAAAGCGTCCCTTAGTGTTGACTACAGAACTGTGTGGCTTGTGAGGAGCTGCTCGACCTTTGTAGCCTATTCTTTGGAAGTTAGTGGTAAGGACTAATGGGACCAAACTTCTGAGGTCATCGGTCCCTAAGCTTACACACTATTTAATCTAACTTAAACTAACTTACGCTCAGGACAACACACACACCCATGCCGCAGACCGCGCGGCTAACCCATTCTTTTAACTTTCTACCCACAGTGCTGATTGGACTGCCAGTAGCACCATGCTGCTCAAGAGTGATTCTTTCAACAGATTTTATGCGACTTACACCAACTGACCCCCGCAGTGCCCGATTGTCCTTGTCAGTCGGTACGTGACGTCTGCCTGGTACTGGGTTAGCTGTGGCTTTTCCTTCACATTTCCACTTCACACTCTCATCACCAATAGTCATCTTGGGCAACTTTAGGTGGTTAGAAATGTTGAAATGTCCCTGATGGACCTGTGATTCAAGTGACATCGAATGACTAGTATATGTTCGAAGTCACTGGAACTCTACAGAGCGGTCCACTCTGCTGCTGCTGTTTCTCTCTACTGACAACACAGCATTCCCCGCGTCTTTTTATACTGTGATTTCAGCCTCTCAAGACATCTAGTGGTCAATTATGCATTACCTCGTGGTGTCCGGATCCTTTTAATCAGATAGTGCATATTTATTTATCTCAGAAGTGTCAGTGATACACTGCTCTAATTCCAATATTAACGAAATGAATCTGTGCCGACATATACAATGCGATTCAAAAATAATTTTACAAACTCTGGCGACAGGTCCCTTACACCAAAACGAGATAAAAAGTTCATATAAACATGTCCAAAAATCCTTCGTTTTCGAGTCATTAATGATGGTTTACAATCAGGTGATTCGAGCTTACAACGCAGAAACTCGACATGTCCTCTTGGTTCTACACATGCATGCACTCGTTGACTCATGGACTGTCGCACCCTTTCAAATACTCCCTGACGGTATCGAATGGTTTCGCAGGCTTCCGTGACACGTCGACGACGAATTTCTGCATCCGGGTGGTCTGCTACACAGACCACTTGCTTAAGAAGCCCTCAGAGATAATAATCCAAAGGGCTAAGGTGAGGAGAACATGCGAGGCATGGAACTGTTTCTCCTCTACCTGTCCATATGTCGTGGTAAATACCAGCTAGTCTCCAACATTGAGACTGAAATGTGCTGGAGCTCCGTCAAGCACAAACCAGATGTTTCTTCTTATTTTCAGAGGCAAATCTTCTAGGTGGTCCTAGAGGGTACTCTGACTGAAGTCCCCGTAGACAGCACCTGAAAGACGTGCTCAGGGAACACGTGCCCTACCAGTCATCTACAATTCCAGCCCACACATTAATCTTAATGTGTTGCTGATGTCTAGCCTGTACTGTAGCATGAGGATTGTGATCACTACATGTGTGTTCATTGTCGAAATTGTCATTGCAGCTCTTCCAAACGTTGCCTCGTCTGTGAACAATACTGTAAAGACGAACACAAGTTTTTCAGTTTATGCAGTAGATCATCGGCTCAAGTTCTCCCGTAGTGAGTAATTGGCAGGCGTAAGTTCCTTCATGGGTTGAAGATAATACGAATACACTAGTTGCTCGTGAAGTACCTTCCGTGCCAAGCCACTTGCCTTGTGTTGATAGCCGACTCTTCTTCGACATCCCACAGAATGTGCTCTTCGTGTTCCAGCGAACGATCTGCATATCGTCTTCCTCGATCCGTAGTCAATGGTGCTACGGATCCCTTCTAGGCAGCGTGTTGATACACAGCGCCAAAGGTTGGATGACTAGGCTGCCCCTGGGTTGGAAACACCGCCTGATACAGTCGTGCAGCCTTGTATCCGTTACGATTCACGCGCTTGTTCATAAAAGCCACGTCTGCGTGCTGACTAAATGAATATCTTGCCGTCTTTGAACGGATCACTTTCACTTAACTCTCTACCTCTTGTACATGTAAACAATGGACGCACTGAAGACGAACTCACGACGAATGTAAACAACACTCCCTGGCAACACGACGCCATCTAGAATATAATGAGTCAAACGGGTAAATAGGTAAGTGAAGTATTTGGGTTCTAGTTGGAAAGCCATTGAGCATCATCTTTCATTAATAACTCGAAAAGAAAAGAGTTTCGGACATATGTGTATATTAAGCTCTTTTCTTGTTTTGATGTGAGGAACCTGCCCCCAAAGTTTGAACAACCTTATACATGTGCCCTTTTTTATTTTTTATTTATTTTGTAAATGAGATATATTGGTGTACTCCATCGTAGTACTTAGACTAAAGTAAAGCACTCCTCAATAAGGAGACTGTTTCGAAGACGATGTGCTTTACCAGGCAGGATTAGATTGGCGATATGCCCTTGCCCTCCTACTATATTTGAAACTAAGTAACAAAGGCAGCTACTGGAGCGCATAAGGCTTCACGTTGATTTCATAACACGGTGTAGTTTTGCATTTTGGACGAAGATGAATTATGAAAGGAAATATTAAAGTTCAGGGAGAAGAAATATAAACATGAAAGTTTGCTGATTACATTGTAATTCTGTCAGAGACAGAAAAAGAATTGGTAGATTTGTTGAACGGAATGGATAATGTGTTGAAAAGTAGTAATAATATGAACATGAACAAAACTGAATCAAGGGTACTGCAATGTAGTCGAACTGAATTAGGGAAAGCCGAAGGAACACTAAATGCATTAGATAAGTTGTGACATTTGGGTAGCAAATTAACAGATGATGGCAGAACTAGAGAGGATATAAAATGCAGATTGGCAACAGCAAGAAAAGCGTCTCTTAATAAGGGACTTGTATTCATTACAAATATAAATTTAAGTGTCAAGAAGTCTTTTCTGAAGGATTTTGTGTTCGATGTAGCCTTGTACGAAAGTGAACCGTGGCCGATAAACTGTTGAGATACGAAGAGAATAGAAACTTCCGAAATGTTGTGTTACTGAAGAAAGCTGAGTATCGGTTGGGTATATCGTGTAGTTAGTGAGGAGGGGCGCTGAGTAGAAAATAAATTTATAGAACAACCTGACTAAAAGAAATAGTATGACACATTCTATGACATTAAAAACTACCAGTTTGGTAATAACGAAGAAGTATGTTAGGTAAAAGTTGTAGAGGGAAGCAAGGGAGATGTCGATGTATGTAACAGAGATGAAGAGACATGCACAGGATGGACCGGTATGAAGAGTTGCACAGAATCAGTCTTGGGATTGTAGACCACAACAGCAACATTCGACGTATACTGTCAGTAAAATCAATAAAAACCTTAACTGACAGATCGCTGTTTCCCAATAATGTTATCTAAATTTATGTATACTGCCAGACTACATTTCTTGTATCAGGCGCATATTTTTCTGTTTATTTACATTCAAGGCAATCCATCATGCATTACATCCAGTGGAAATAAAATGAATGAGGAATGTGTATTTCTACAAAATCACCACAGTTCTAATTTAAAGTACTTTCAGAGTATCTTCAAATAGTAATTTGAGTTATTGCTGATATCTGATTTTTTGACTTAATGCCGTAATCCAAGGCTTAATTCTCTGTCCAACATATCGTCTTCCATTGCTGGAAATATAGTAGAGTCTTTAACGACTCAGAAAACTAATACAGATTCAAATACGCTCAGCAATCCAAATTGCTTATATGAATCCGTTATGGAGCTTTTAGTGGGGAAAGAGTTGACCCTGTTTGTTCTATTTATAATTAAGGCTCACAACATGTCTAATTTAAACTTTCTTCCATTCTGTTGAAATCGTTTGTGTCTTTTTTAAATTTCTGTGGCCTCTCTCTACACCCTAGCGCAGTAATTACTAAATCTCGCAAAACCCGCAATGTCGAAGAAACCTATACAGCTGTTTCCCATTCCCAGTACATGATGTGCTACAGGTGACATATCTGCCCTGCCAAGGTGACAATACCTTACATGTTCCTTTAGGCGGGTACTAATGCTTCTTTTTGTAGTTCCTATGTATACCTCGTCGCCTGTGTCAGAGACTTTGTATGCTGCTGCTGTTAATGCTTCTTTTTGTAAAAAATCCACACCAACTTTAATTAAAACAAGAGACATTCTAGAATGGGTAAGACGGATGAATAAGGAGCAGTGGCCCATTCGCTAGGACTGGGAAACCACCAAATCGTTCATCTGAGACTGTATCTTTAGCACGATCTAAATAGGATATACAGAGAGGGCTCAGAAATTCAAAAGCACGAAAAAAAAACGTAACAGAACTGAAAATACGCTACTGGCCATTAAAATTGCTACACCAAGAAGAAACGCAGATGATAAACGGGTATTCCTTCCCCCCATGCCGTTGGTGGAGAGGCTAGCGTGCCTCAGCGATACAGATAGCCTCAGACATCAAGAAGAATATAATAATTCCAATCCCAAAGAAAGCAGGTATTGACAGATGTGAAAATTACCGAACTATCAGTTTAATAAGTCACAGCTGCAAAATACTAACGCCAATTCTTTACAGACGAATGGAAAAACTAGTAGAATCCGACCTCCTGGAAGATCAGTTTGGATTCCGCAGAAATGTTGGAACACGTGAGGCAATACTGACCCTACGACTTATCTTAGAAGCTAGACTAAGGAAGGGCAAACCTACGTTTCTAGCATTTGTAGACTTAGAGAAAGCTTTTGACAATGTTGACTGGAATACTCTCTTTCAAACTCTGAAGGTGGCAGGGGTAAAATACAGGGAGCGAAAGGCTATTTACAATTTGTACCGAAACCAGATGGCAGTTATAAGAGTCGAGGGACATGAAAGGGAAGCAGTGGTTGGGAAGGGAGTGAGACAGGGCTGTAGTCTATCCCCGATGTTATTCAATCTGTATATTGAGCAAGCAGTGAAAGAAACAAAAGAAATGTTCGGAGTAGGTATTAAAATCCATGGAGAAGAAATAAAAACTTTGAGGTTCGCCGATGACATCGTAATTCTGTCAGAGACGGCAAAGGACTCGGAAAAGCAGCTGAACGGAATGGACAGTGTCTTGCAGGAGGATATAAGATGATCATCAACAAAAGCAAAACGAGGATAATGGAATGTAGCCGAATTAAGTCAGGTGATGTTTAGGGTATTATATTAGCAAATGAGACATTTAAAGTAGTAAAGGAGTTTTGCTATTTGGGGAGCAAAATAACTGATGATGGTCGAAGTAGAGAGGATATAAAATGTAGACTGGCAATGGCAAGGAAAGCATTTCTGAAGAAGAGAAATTTGTTAACATCGAGTATAGATTTATGTGTCAGGAAGTCATTTCTGAAAGTATTAGTAAGGACTGTAGCCATGTATGGAAGTGAAACATGGACGATAAATAGTATGGACAAGAAGAGAATAGAAGCTTTCGAAATGTGGTGCTACAGAAGAATGCTGAAGGTTAGATGGGTAGATCACATAACTGATGAGGAAGTATTGAATAGGATTGGAGAGAAGAGAAATTTGTGGCACAACTTGACCAGAAGAAGGGATCGGTTGAAAGGACATGTTATGAGCATCAAGGGATCACCAATTTAGTATTGGAGGGCAGCGTGGAGGGTAAAAATCGTAGAGGGAGACCAAGAGATGATTACACTACGCAGATTCAGAAGGATGTAGGTTGCAGTGGGTACTGGGATATGAAGAGGCTTGCACAGGATAGCGTAGCATGGAGAGCTGCATCAAACCAGTCTCAGGACTGAAGACCTCAAAAACAAACAAATTCATTGGACAAATATATTATACTATAACTGACATGTGATTACATTTTCACGCAATTTGGGTGCATAGATCCTAAGAAATCAGTACCCAGAACAACCACCTCTGGCCGTAATAACGGCCTTGATACGCCTGGGCATTGAGCCAAACAGAGCTTGGATGGCGTGTACAGGTACAGCTGCCCATGCATCTTCAACACGATACCACGTTTCATCAAGAGTAGTGACTGGCGTATTGTGACGAGCCAGTTGCTCGGCCACCATTGATCAGACGTCTTCAATTGGTGAGAGATCTGGAGAAAGTGCTGGCCAGGGCAGCAGTCGAACATTTTCTGTATCCAGAAAAGCCCGTACCGGACCTGCAACATGCGGTCGTGCATTGTCCTGCTGAAATGTAGGGTTTCGCAGTGATCGAATGAAGGTTAGAGCCACAGGTCGTGACACATCTGAAATGTAACGTCCACTGTTTAAAGTGCCGTCAGTGCGAACAAGAAGTGACCGAGACGGGTAACCAATGGTACCCCATACCATCACGCCGAATGATGGTCGAAGTAGAGAGGATATAAAATGTAGACTGGCAATGGCAAGGAAAGCATTTCTGAAGAAGAGAAATTTGTTAACATCGAGTATAGATTTATGTGTCAGGAAGTCATTTCTGAAATGACCGACCCATCCACCGACCTCCTCACCGACCCGTCACACTGTGTGTGGACACAGGTGACAGCTTGGCGGACTCCACGTACCCTGCCCTGACACAATGTGGGCTGGCTTGTAGCGGTCAGGCCTAGCAAGTAGACGTGCTAGGTGACGTAACCAACATAAAAACCTAAACAGCCTACTTACCGTATTTTCATCGTTTTTTCTTCTGAACCTGTCTGTCTAGCTAAGGCGCTACTGACGACGGTTTTAGAAAGAGTAAGTAACCATGTTAGCATGCATGTATCACAGTCTTATGTTTCTGAAGTTTGAGCTTGGGTGATATCCATTTCTTTTTTGATAATCCCATATATTATATGTGGGGTCAGTTGGCATACCTATGACAACTCGCCCCACACCTATGCCAGCTAACCCCTCGTTTACCGTTCATTAAAAATGAATATGAACAAACACTTATCACCCCTGAAAAAATATAACCTTTCCACACAGCGGGACCACCATGGCCAAAAATGAGGGTTTACTACTATTATAACAGACACTCCCATTAATGACAGATTGGTGCCTCAAGGATCGGGTAAGAATAAAAAGCCATGTACTTTCAAGAAGGGTGACATGGCCTAGGGTTTAGAAGTTGATGAAGGGAAAATGTCCCAGGAAACGTCGATCTGAATTTGCTTCTGCTTCTGTGGATTCTGATGACTTCAGCTATCCGTAAGTAACGACAGCTGAGCCTTCGTTGAAAGTAGAGGGACTGAATAACGTTTCCAAGGAGAACAGCTTCCACTCTCAGTCCACTACCAAGCCGATGGTGAAGGTTCTCATTCGGCAGTCCACACGAACCATGCAGAACCTCAAAAGCTGCCAACAGATCACATCGATGTAAGTATGGATGAGCAAGACCAACAACGAATTCCCTACAATCTCTAGGGTCTCCTAATCACCATGAACCCCATGGAAGTGACTTAGTTTTGGTGTAGTAACATGCCTTCCAGTACCCTGAAAAGATTTTAGAAACCGGTGGCAGAGCGGATTACTTGTGCAAGATGGTCAAAAATCGGAAAAACTGGAGATGGCCAGATGAGCGTCCTTCACTTGGATATGATCAAAAACTGTGCGGATATTGAACTCATCTGTTCAAATAAATGAGCGCTAAACTTCTACATTTGTAGCTGATTTAAAACATTGAACTAATTTTGCCTAAATAGCTACTAGTAGCAATAATAATAAGCAGAATTTATTTTTCCTGGAAAGTTCATTGTTTGTTGATGCATTTAAATTCATACTGTTGTTTACACATTCAAGAAGAGTTTATTTTCTTTCAAGTATTATTTTTTCAATGAAATTTATTTCCTGAACTGTTTATTCTTTGAAAAGGGAGGTACCCCAAGTTTTCATATAGTAAAATATTTTTCGTTGGAAACTTCTGTGTTGTGCCAGGTTATTCGTACCTATATCAGCTTATCAGTGCCAGATAACCCCGTGCTTCCCTACTTCAGTACCGAGTCTCTGAAAAGTGCTTACTCAAAATACCTAAATAGAATGACAGTTGATATTTTTTGTTTACACTCTTTCGCAAGGGGTATTTGACAACATGTGTTTAAGAAGTCTGTCTTCAGAAATATTTTCTGGTCATGAACGATTAAGCAACATCAGCTACTCCTGGAAACAGATATCTGTCTGAGGGGCTGCAGTCATTTGGATGGAGGCAATCTCCTCTAGCACGCTAGTGGCCATCAAAAACCATATGCTGATGGCTGGCGCTCTACGATTAGACAGTTAGATAACATTGTGGTTCTCCATGTATTGGACTCTTGCAGTATGCAGTTTGGACGGGCCTGATTTGCGACTCTTGTAGAAGACTGATGAGCCGCTAGACGGTGATATATAATGCTTAAAATTATACTTTACTTCTTAGGCACAGCACACAGTTTTGTTACCATGAAAATTTCTTTATAGCTTCAGAAAATGTATTAGAAATATGAAAGCAATAAACTGTCTTACTTGCTTCAGTACACCTCTTTCAGTTTCAGTTGAATGTTGTCGTCAATTAGTGGTTGTGAATTAGAAGATGAAAATGAAGAATATCATCGCCAAACATGCCTTCTGAAATGACTATGACAGAAAATGGCCATTGTAAACTACGTTTTAAATCGAAATCAGTATAGATTAATTGCATTCATGCTATTTCCGAAACTGTATTGATACTCCGCACGCCATCTTATAGGGGTTGGAAATCCATATTTAGAATTTCTGACTTTTCCTTAAATCAATGAAATCAAATGCGGGGATGGTTTCTTTGAACAGGGTTGGTTTATGAACATAAAGATGAGGTCCTAGGTATAATTCTCTACCTTACGTTTCGTTTTCCACTACGGGAGACATCATCAGCGGCTTTAACGACTCAGAAAGCTGTTACAGAATCAAACAACCTCAGCAAGTCGAAATGTTTAAATGCATCCACCCAACTGTTGGTTCGTGACGTCATCAACACGACTGACTAAGGCCCCCGTACGAATGCCTGACCCATTCGCCTGTGTGTGGGCGATGGGTCCACGCTCGTGTTCGTGGTCCTGCCCCGTCGGTTCTACAGGTCGTCAGTAGCGCCTTAGCTAGACAGACAGGTTCAGAAGAAAAAATGATGAAAATACTGTAAGTAGGCTGTTTAGGTTTTTATGTTGGTTTCGTCACCTAGCACTCTGTATGAAAATCACTGGCTGTGCTGTGTGCAGTCTGCGGCTGGTTGGCATTGTTGGAATATTCGCCATTGTAGTGTTGGTCAGTCGGATGTGAACAGCGCGTAGCGTTGCGCAGTTGGAGGTGAGCCGCCAGCAGTGGTGGATGTGGGGAGAGAAATGGCAGAATTTTGAGAGTGGACGATCTGGACGTGTATCATTCGGAAAGAGTAAATTTGTAATATTAGATATCATATATACACTCCTGGAAATTGAAATAAGAACACCGTGAATTCATTGTCCCAGGAAGGGGAAACTTTATTGACACATTCCTGGGGTCAGATACATCACACTGACAGAACCACAGGCACATAGACACAGGCAACAGAGCATGCACAATGTCGGCACTAGTACAGTGTATATCCACCTTTCGCAGCAATGCAGGCTGCTATTCTCCCATGGAGACGATCGTAGAGATGCTGGATGTAGTCCTGTGGAACGGCTTGCCATGCCATTTCCACCTGGCGCCTCAGTTGGACCAGCGTTCGTGCTGGACGTGCAGACCGCGTGAGACGACGCTTCATCCAGTCCCAAACATGCTCAATGGGGGACAGATCCGGAGATCTTGCTGGCCAGGGTAGTTGACTTACACCTTCTAGAGCACGTTGGTTGGCACGGGATACATGCGGACGTGCATTGTCCTGTTGGAACAGCAAGTTCCCTTGCCGGTCTAGGAATGGTAGAACGATGGGTTCGATGACGGTTTGGATATACCGTGCACTATTCAGTGTCCCCTCGACGATAACCAGAGGTGTACAGCTAGTGTAGGAGATCGCTCCCCACACCATGATGCCGGGTGTTGGCCCTGTGTGCCTCGGTCGTATGCAGTCCTGATTGTGGCGCTCACCTGCACGGCGCCAAACACGCAGACGACCATCATTGGCACCAAGGCAGAAGCGAATCTCGTCGCTGAAGACGACACGTCTCCATTCGTCCCTCCATTCACGCCTGTCGCGACACCACTGGAGGCGGGCTGCACGATGTTGGGGCGTGAGCGGAAGACGGCCTAACGGTGTCCGGGACCGTAGCCCAGCTTCATGGAGACGGTTGCGAATGGTCCTCGCCGATACCCCAGGAGCAACAGTGTCCCTAATTTGCTGGGAAGTAGCGGTGCGGTCCCCTACGGCACTGCGTAGGATCCTACGGTCTTAGGCGTGCATCCGTGCGTCGCCGCGGTCCGGTCCCAGGTCGGCGGGCACGTGCACCTTCCGCCGACCACTGGCGACAACATCGATGTACTGTGGAGACCTCACGCCCCACGTGTTGAGCAATTTGGCGGTACGTCCACCCGGCCTCCCGCATGCCCACTATACGCCCTCGCTCGAAGTACGTCAACTGCACATACGGTTCACGTCCACGCTGTCGCGGCTTTCTACCAGTGTTAAAGACTGCGATGGAGCTCCGTATGCCACGGCAAACTGGCTGACACTGACGGCGGCGGTGCACAAATGCTGCGCAGCTACCGCCATTCGACGGCCAACACCGCGGTTCCTGGTGTGTCCGCTGTGCCGTGAGTGTGATCATTGCTTGTACAGCCCTCTCGCAGTGTCCGGAGCAAGTATGGTGGATCTGACACACCGGTGTCAATGTGTTCTCTTTTCCATTTCCAGGAGTGTATATATGATGACTTTGGAACATTATTAAGGTAAATACATTGTCTGTTCTCTATCAAAATCTTTCATTTGCTGACTGTGCCTATAAGTAGTTAGTGCCTTCAGTAGTTAGAATCTTTTGGTTAGCTGGCAGTAGTGGCGCTCGCTGTATTGCAGTAGCTAGAGTAACGAAGATTTTTGTGAGCTAAGTGATTCATGAAAGGTATAGGTTATTGTTAGTCAGGGCCATTCTTTTGTGGGGATTTTTTAAAGTCAGATTGCGTAGCGCTAAAAATATTGTGAGTCACTTTAAGCACAGTCATTTATAATTTTTCTAAGGGGCCGTTTCAATACTAACTACACAGTCACAAAAACAACGAACCAGGGGTCTTTCCTTCTTGATGACTCCAAACGGAATGATGTTACGATGGATGGTGCACCTTTACACGCACTCCTTAATAACACGGTGACAGTGCTATAGCCACACGGTGGCAGGAGATACAAACTACCCCGGTATCCTCTACACCAAGGACTCAATTTCAGCTTAGTCCACATAGATGATATTCTGATTGCCTCTGAAGAAGATCACTTTCAGCATCTAGCACAGCTTTTCAAACTTGTTGGTAAGTGTAGTCTGAGAACTAATATCGTACAGTCAATGTTTGGCACTAAGCATATCGGTTTTGCTTGATACATCATTACATCAGCACGACTAAAACGGTCTGGGAAAGAGTAACAGCCATTGCAAAGATACCACGTCGAGAAACTGTGAAACAAATACAAGCATTTCTCGGTACACTCAACTTCTATAGCCATTACTTTACACATGTTGCACAAGACCAGAGTCTTCTACACTAAAGCGCCAAAGAAACTGGTAGAGTCATTCATATTCAAATACCGAGATACGTAAACAGGCAAAGTACGGCACTGTGGTCGGCAACGCCTATATAAGACAGCGTATGTCTGGCGCAGATGTTAGGTAGGTTACTGCAGCTACAATAGCACGTTATCAAGATTGAAATGGGTTTCAACGTTGTGTTACAGACGGCGCACGCATAATCTCCGAGGTAGCGATGAAGTGACGATTTTCCAGTACGACCATTTCGCGAGTGTACCGTGAATATCAGGAATCCGTAAAAATCATATCTCCGACATCGCTACGACCGGAAAAAAAACCTGCAAGAACAGGACCAACGACGACTGAAGAGAATCGTTCAACGTGAATGAAATGCAACCGTTCCTCAAATTGCTGCAGATTTCAATGCTGGGCCATCAATAATGTCAGAGTGCGAACCATTGAACGAAACATTATCGATATGGGCTTTATGAGCCGAACGCTCTTTCGTGTACCCTGGATGACTGCACAACACCACGACGCAAAGCTTTTCGCCTCACCTGGGCCCATCAACACCGACATTGGACTGTTGATGAGTGGAAACATGATGCCTGGTCGGACGAGTTTCGTTTCAAATTGTATCGGGTGTGGAGACAGTCTCATGACTCCATGGACCCAGCACGGCAGTAGGGGACTGTTCAAGCTAGTGGAGCCTCTGTAATGGTGGGGGGCGTGTGCATATGGACGGATATGGACCCTTGATACGTCTAGATAAGACTCTGCGGTGACATGTACGTAAGGATCCTGTCTGATCACCTAAATCCATTCATGTCCATTGTGTTTTCCAACGGACTTGAGCAGTTCCAGCAGGATAATGCGACTCCCTACACGTCCACAATTGCTACACAGTGGCTCCAGGAATACTCCTCTGAGTTTCAACACTTCCGCTGGGCACTAAACTCCCCAGACACGAACATTATTGAGCATATCTGGGATTCCTTGCAACGTGTTTTTCAGGAGAGATCTCTATCCCTTTGTGCTCTTACGGATTTATGGACGGCGCTGCAGGATTCAAGGTGTCAGTTCCCGCCAGCACTACTTCAAACATTAGTCGAGTCAATGCCACGTTGTGTTGCGGCACTTCTGCATGCTCGCGGGGATGCTACACGATGCTGGTCATGTGTACCAGTTTCTTTGGCTCTTTAGTGTAAGTGACTGTCTGAAGGGAAGTAAGAAGAATGACGAAAGGAAAACCGACTGGATTTCAGAAAAAAACACAAAAGTTTTAATAATGCAAGGAAAATCTAGCCGAAGTTGCACTACTGGACTTTGTAAGTGTGGAACATGAACTTGCATTTTTTGTTAATCTATCAAGTTCCGCCTCTAGGAGAGCCCTAGAACAGGAACAGCATACTGTTTGAAAGACTACAGGTATCTCTCCGAAGGAGTTTTCTTTCGCTCACAAAAATTACTCGCTGTACGACAGGAAACGTAGCAGTGTTTACATTGTGATAACATACTTCAAATATTTAATCGAAGAAAGAAGATGTTGTGTCTACACGGATAGTACTCCACTGACTTTGGCATTCGAATAGAACACTGGGAAAAACACTGCAAATCCCTTATTACTAATACATTTCTCAGTGCACAGATGATGTATGTCATCCTTCTCGCACAGAAAATGTAAGAGCTGGACATCTATTTAGGCAGAACTGAGATGGTGGGCTATGATGAAGTAGTTATTTCTCAAGAAGAGTAGGAGAATTTCAGTATTTCAAGTCAGAATGCAACATTTTATTGAAATTTAGGCAGCTTATTGCCCCTAGCAGATTAAAAGCTTTCTGAGCGCCTACTGAAGTCATTCATCCATATGTAGGTAAATAATTAATAATTTAAATTTTAACCATTATCACATTGGTCGTCCAAGTGCGAGATCTTCAATGAAGCTCGTATTACCCAAATTTATTTGATCCAACTCAGAGAAGGATGTGCAACAATGGGTTAAGGCTTGGCAGAAGGGCAAAATCACACGGCGTACAAACACACACTGGAAAATTCTCCGTTTTTTATGAATGTTTTCAGGTGAAATATACTGACGTAATAGGTCTTCTGTCATCCTCCGATGAATTTACTGACTGTTTAAGCTGTACAGATACATTCATCAGTAGTATAGAAGTTGTGCTTCTTCGAAACATTGAGGCAGAGATACGACCAACAGCATATTTACATAATTTCATATCAAGCAACACAGTTTCAATATAGAACGCTCCGAGCCTTGCCAAAGTTTTCCATATATAAACTTTCAAGGACAATTGTGTTCTACCCATGCACAAAGGCAAAAATTTCGAGGTTTCACCGTACGCTGTCAGTTTTGCAGCTAAGTTAAGTAATGTGTGCTTTATTATTCTAGCTGACCTTCGTTATTGCTTGCGAAAGGAAATTAATTCTACATTGGAGGACATGTTATATGGTGCTAAACTAAAGCTAACTGAAGACTACTTCCACGACTTTCATGTAGGGATGGATATTGAACTTCCAACTTTGGGCTTCGAACTGAAGGAAAAGATAGAATCATCTGAAAGCTGAGTGTGTTCCCTCTGAGCAAGGAAACTTTTTTTGCTGACATAGATCTTAAAACTACAAGCTAGATTTTCGATGGATTTGATATGGTAAGTAGTGGACTCGCATAAGATAAAGGAAACTTCTTTCATTCACAAGGATCTTAAAATTACAGGTCAGGTTTTCGTTAGAACTGATTAAGTAAGAATTGTATTCACACAACCTTATGCAGCTGCTTATGAAATGCTTCCAGTTTTACCGAAGTTTTTCGCTGTAAAAATCAAACATACCGTAAATTAACCAGCACATTTATTGACAGAATAAAGCAAGCCCGATTTCTTCCTGGTGGCAGTGCAGATGAGGATCAGAAACCACTGTGTCATCTGCGGCATTAGAGAGAATGCCGCAGATGAGAATCAACCATGATAAAATTATTCCATTTGGTATACAAGATACACACAAAAGGTAGCTTCAGTTCGGAACCGCGCGACTGCTATGGTCGCAAGTTCGAATCCTGCATCGGGCAAGGATGTGTGTGATGTCCTTAGGTTAGTTAGGTTTAAGTAATTCCAAGTTCTAGGGGACTGATGAACTCAGATGTTAAGTCCCATAGTGCTCAGAGCCATCTGAACCATTTTGAACGACAGGTGAAACCCTTCAGACCTAAAATAAAATGTGATAATTTCAGTTTCAAACAAGGTAGGCATTGCGATGTTTATTCCCATATCTATAGCTTAATTAGTCATAGTTGTAAAATAATAACACATGTGTGGAAATACTGATACAAGCTTACCTCAGTAAAAATCAATTTGGATTGTAGAGAAATGTTTGATGATAACAGGGATGATAATAATGATGATCTGTTGGTATGGGTTCACATCAAAGGCTTTAACGCTCACTCTAAAATGTTATGAGGCGAATATCGATAAAAGACGCAGAATAATGGAACTTTTCAGAATAATGGAACTTTTACCGCAATTAAAAATATAAAAGCACCGTAAAGATGCATACTCACATCACACACACACGTACCCACACACGCACCCACCCTCACACACAAACACACACACACACACACACACAAACACACACACACACACACACACTTATACGCACACTCACATACGCTCATAAACTCACACACATATGCACACACACAAAAAACTTCGAAAACCACGTATTTTATCAGATCTGAAACTTCTAGCAAAAAAAAAAAAAAAAAAAAAGAAAAATAAGCGGAAAGAATTAAAATAGCGAAGCAGGTAGCTATGGCTGGAATATAAAGGAAGAGTCAACTACTCTGTAACAGAGCAAAATCTCCCACCTTCAAGTTTAAGGTGGAGTCAGGACGCCTAAAAAATTTGGAATCTCGAATACACTAGTTTCATCCACCGCTAAAACGGAGGGCAGATCCCCATCTAAATTTGTTTCCACCTCTCATCACAATATGAAGCTCACTCAGTTAACACATGATGAATAGTGGTCTGTGGGCCACAGACCTCACAGGTCCTGGCGCAGGAGTATGAAGCCATATGTTAGGGGACGGTGCTCAACTCAGAAGCGGATCAGGGTTATCTCGTCTCACTGGAGTGTCCGGTATGGAGAACGCCACTTACGGTTAGTTGGCCTCACCGAGCGCAGCTTATTGTCCTCCCGCAGTTGCGTGGCTCTCTGGCCCAACAGCGAAATGGCAGCCTGCAGAGGAATGGCACGTTGTTTCATGTCATGTCCTCTCACGTTGCTTGGCTACTTGATCTGCTTCCTCATTTCCCCAAATTCCCACGTGCCCTTGTACCCAGCGGAATCATCACTGCTTCTCCTGTGTTGAAGAAGGAACTGGTTTTTCGCATTGTTTGTATCATTTTCTTTGCTGGGTACATTTAATGTAAAGTTTGGCGAGCACTAAAGGAATCCGAGCAGATAAGAAGAGTTTTGCTCTGAAGACTGTCTTCTGCGATTAATACAGTGTATTCACTGCAAAGGCGAATCCTAAGGAAATGGCAAGGAATATTACTAAACGGAAAAGTAAGTCCTCTAATTTTGAACTATCGGTGTACACTACATTAAAACGGTGATGCACATCTAAAATGTTTTAATTTGAGCACAACCTTTCTCGAAATTTGTAACATCTACAGTAATTCTGTGTATCGTTGGGAGTCAAGGTGGATACGTGTTCCACCCTTGGTGTTAAATCTTCGATTCAGTCACACCTAGTATAAAGAAAAAGCTTTCACCCCAGTCCTATTGCACCTCGTTGCTTGTTGTTTACAATAAAAGAGTACTTCTGTTGATGGATAAAAATACGCTCCGAACACGGCTCAACGCGTTCTTCGCCTCAAAACCAAATAATTTTTCAGTTGTGGAATCGAGAAGTTACCCCAGCATTGGCAGACTGCTGTAAACAGTGAAGGAGAATATATTACCGTTGACTAAACTATCTGTTACGTGTATCTTTGGTGTTTATTAAACTTATGGAGAAACGCTACGAACTTATGCACCAACCTAATATGTGGTGTCTGTTCTTTCGGACATGTGGTGGTACTACGTGAGTAGTGTGTGAATAATCCGGAAATCTGAGTAGTTCAGAAACCGTCTCCCTCTGGTTGAAGCGGTCAAGACGACCGTTCCTGAAAAACAGAAAAATCCGCGTTCGAATCCCCCATTGGCAGAAATTTTAAATTTTCTCCTCTGATTAATTTCAGCTCCCAATAGCAGCTAATCTCGTTATTCCTTTGATTAAAACATTATTCTCTGTATCATTTGTCAGTGAAGGCGTGCCTATAGGCGTGAATGATTTTGCTATAATCAGTTTACATACAAACATTAATGACGTTGCAAATATTGGCACAACAATGGTGGTGAGAAATTTATTAGAATCATCATTTTCTTATGAGTTCAAAGATGTAATTAAATTGCTGTTTTTATTCTGGAGCTGATTTTACCATTTTTCGTGTACATTCTAAGGATTTCTGTATCGGCGCTGACATTCTATTGCCATACGGGCCAGGCAGCGTGGATAATTAACGGCTTAAGAACTTTATGAATGGTGCGCTGCCGACTGCTCCTACCCTAACTTCCGGCGTGGCTGGCTAAAGCTCTCTATTGACTATCTCAACCTCCTTGTTACTTTTCGGAGTATCATGAGACAGAAACAGTCTCCTTTTCGATGATATACATGCGAGGATGGATCGAAGATTAATGCCTCCTGCGTCATAAAATAATTAATAATTATCATATTACAGCGGAACTAGTAGAGATCATATTCTAAACTGTCCTCTCTACGTAGTCACGATGCATTTGTACACATTTACGCCATTCCTGAACCCAGGCTTCGAAACCAGTTTGGAAAAATTCAGCATTTTCCTTCTGGACCCTTGATTTTAAAGCTGTTTTAGCGTCGTCGATGAAGAAAGCATGTGAAGTTGTTGCACTGGACGCCAACATTCGTCTGCGCTGTGTGAAGACGTTTGGTAAGGAGAAACGGGCATTGCAGATACACCGAGCAGTGCCTGTCGAACGGCATCCCTCACAGATGCCAATCGAGGACATGTTGATGAACGGATTCGAGAACACACAACCAACAGTGAAACCTATGTAACCACATTTTAAAAACCTTAAGGAATATTACCCTGAATTTTTCCAAATAGGTTTTGATGCCTGTGTTCAATGATGGCACCAGCTACATGAAAGCAGCTGAAATCGCTCAGCAGAGGAAACGTCACTGGACCTGATCGTATACCTTTTCAATTGCACACAGTGTATGCGACAGAACTTGCCTCTCTTCAAGCAGCAGTGTAGCGTAGGTTTCTTGAGGAGCGAAGCGCCCATAATGATGGAAAAAAAGCATGAGCCATTCCCGTTTGCAAGAAGAATCAAACAGACGCCCAAAACTATATCGCGCTTTATCATTGATGTTGGTCTGTTATAAAATTTTGGAACGTATAATATGTGATCAAAAGTATCCGGACACCCACAAAACTTACGTTTTTCAAATCAGGTGCATTCTGCTGCCACCTACTCCCGGGTACTCCGTATCAGCGACCTTAGTAGTCATTAGACATCGTGCGAGAGCAGAATGGGGCGCTCCGCGGTATTCACGGCCTTTTATCGTGGTCAGGTGATCGGGTGTCACTTGTGTCATGCGTCTGTATGTGCGATTTTCACCCTCCTAAACATCCCTAGGTCCACTGTTTCCGATGTGATAGTGAAGTGGAAACGTGGAGGGACACGTACAGTACCAAAGTGTACAGACCAACCTCGTCTGTTGACTGACAGAGACCTCAGACAGTTGAAGAGGGTCGTAATGAGTAATAGGCAGAAATCTATCCAGACCATCACACAGTAATTCCAAACTGCATCAGTGTCCACTGCAAGTACTGTGACAGTTAGGCGGGAGGTGAGAAAACTTGGATTTCAAGGCCGAGAGGGTGCTCATAAGCCACACATCACGCCGGTAAATGCCAAACGATGCCTCGCTTGTTGTAAGGAGCGTTAACATTGGAACAGTGGAAAAACGTTGTGTAGAATGACGAATCACAATGTGGCGATCCGATGGCAGTATGTGGGTATGGCGAATGCCCGTTGAACGTCATGTGATAGCGTGTGTAGTGCCAACAGTAAAATTCGGAGGCGGTGGTGTTATCGTGTGGTCGTGTTTTTCGTAGAGGGAGCTTGCACCCCTTGTTGTTTTGCGTGGTACTATAACAGCACAGGCCTACATTTATGTTTTAAGCATGTTGTTGCTTCCCACTGTTGAAGAGCTATTCGGGTATGGCGATTGTATCTTTCAACACAATCGAGTCCGTGTTCATTAAGCACGGCCTGTGGCGGAGTGGTTACACAACAATAACATCCTTGTAATGGACTAGCCTGCACAGAGTCCTGATCTGAATCCCACAGATCACCTTTGGGATGTTTTGGAACGCCGACTTCGTGCCAGGCCTCACCAATCAACATCGATACCTCTCCTCAGTGCAGCACTCCGTGAAGAATGGGCTGTCATTCCCCAAGAAACCTTCCAGCAACTGATTGAACGTATGCCTGAGAGAGTGAAAGCTGTCACAAGGCTAAGGGTGGGCCAACATCATACTGAATTCCAGCATTGCAGATGGAGGGCGTCACGAACTTGTAAGTCATTTTCAGCCAGGTTTTCGTTTACTTTTGTTCACATAGTGTATATTATGCTCGCGTGGTATGACATTTCAGGCGACCGAAAATCTCCTCTGTAGGATTCAGCATGAGCTCCTAAAACAACCTTTCTATAAACCCAGCTCACTCTCTTCGTCCAGGAGACTAGGACAGCAGTTGACAAGGGCACCCAGGAAGATGCTGTGTTTGTTGACTTCTGGAAGGCTTTCAGTACAGTTGCGCACTTATGGAGTGTCAAACCCCTGGTGTGACCGGACTGGGTGAGTAGTCTTAGAACGTAAAAGTCACTTTGGGGGTGCTCCGAGGGAGTGCTACAGTACCATTACTTTTTACAGTATATAGATGACCTCTTATACAAAGTTGGGGTAGACCAGCAGAGTATCGACGTTCGCCGCACCGGGTAGCGGAGAGTGTACGCCTTGCCACGGTTCGCGCGGCTCCCTCTGCCCCCCCCCCCCCTCCCTCCACCCGTCGGAGGTTTAAATTCGTCCTCGGGCATCGGTGTGTGTGTTGTCCTTAGTTTATGTTAGTTTCAGTTAGATTAAGTAGTGTGTAAACCTATGAACCGATGACCTCAGCAGTTTGGTTCCATTGGAACTTACCACCAACACCAGGATCGACGTTTGGTGCAGTGAATGGCAACTGACCCTCAATTTAAGCAAATGTATCGTATTTCGAACACATATAAAGACGCTTTAGTGTATGATTTCACGATTGCATAACAATCACTGGCAGCAGTTTCCTCCATAAAATATCAAGGAATATGCATGTGGAGCGCTTTGAAGAGGAACGAGCACATAAAATTAATTGCGGGTAATGCACACACCATACTGAGATTCGTTGGAAGAATGCTCAGGAAATGCAGTCCGTTGTCAAAGGAAGTAGCTTACAGAACACTCGTTCGACCAATACTTGAAAATTGATGGCCAGCCTGGGACCCGTACCAGATAAGAACGATACAGGAAGTACAGGTGACCCACAGAAGAGCAGCACGTTTCGTTATTGATTAATTTCGTAAGTGTGAAAGCAATAATTAGCCAACTCCAGATCAGACGCTGCAAGAGAAGCGTTTTGCTTAATGGAGTGGTTTAGTGTTAACGTTCCGAGAGCGTACGTTCCTAGAAGATTCAACCAACATATTACTTTCTCCTATGTATATAAGGTGAAATGACGATGATAACAGAATTTGGGGGATTCGAGGCCACAGAGAAGCTTATCAGCAATCGTTCTTCCCGCGAACCATACACAACTGGAAAGGTAAAAGGGGGAAATGACACTGATAAGCAAAGTACCATTGGTCACACAATGTAGGATAGCGGAGTATAGATGTATATGTAGAACATCAATGTTTAGTAGAGGACAGTTGAGACCCTGACGAGTACTAATTGCGCTGTTATATGTTCATTACTAGTATGACACTAGAGGCATTTCTTTTTGATCTGCCCTCATATTTGAGTTTGTGTGTGTGTGTGTGTGTGTGTGTGTGTGTGTGTGTGTGTGTGTGTGTGTGTGTATCCTACAGCTCGTAACAACCTTCCACTTGCGACACAGAAAGCAGAAAGAGTTTCCAAGAGTTTGGAAGAGTCCGCTTATCATGTTCGCGAAAGATTTGCTCGGTTTGAGGAGCGTACTCGCCTCGTATTTCTTTCGCACGGCGATGACACGAGGGCGCGATGCTCGGTACAAGCACAGAACACTTCACGCTCGAAGAGACAAGCTAATGGGCGGTACAGAGCGAGCTCTGCGAGAAGGATGGCGGTATTTGGTGTGCTCACAGGTGCGCTGAGGAGGCAGATATACAGAAGCGGATCCCTCTGATGTCGGCCGCGCGCCCCTGAAAGAACCGACGTAAAGGAGCAGCGCTTATCTCGCTTAATCCGATTTCTAAGCAGGCAAAAGACGCTCCCACCACGTTTTTCTCTACTCACTCTTTTTAGGCAAGAAACAGCCACAAGGGAATGTCAGACGACGAGGAATACTGCGGAATAAGTTCCGTGTTTTACATGAAAGTTGTAGATTTAAATGAATTAAAAGTCTTTAGATCTCAAATCCGTGGACAGTGCTACTACTTCTGTATTTTGCTTCTACTGATATCACCCACAATGAAAGAAAAAGTTTTCCGCATATTACAGAAGTGAAGAAAAAACATTTAGCGTATAATTTCTCTTCAGAGCTAAAAATTGAGAATAGCCTTCCACTCAGAGGTACACTTATGATAACCAGATATTCTCATTATATATGACACTGTTACTTAGATGCAGCAAACAGGAACACCGAGTGAGAGGTGCAAAAAAAAAAAAATGCAACTGACACAGTACTAGCCTTTGGCCTCCCCCCTCCCACGCACACTCACAAAATACTTAGTGGTGTTCTTTGAACATCGTCCTCACTGCATAATGAGGAACTTGACAAAGTGAATAAACATGAATTATAAAATTTTAATAGCCTTAAAGAGAATTGTTTCCTTGTATAGTACCAAGGCTGTTTACATAAGTTGCAAATGAAGATGTATGTAGATGTATAGCAGACAGTCAAATGAAAACGACATAGGTGGAAAGAAGGTATGTAAACTGTTGATCATTTCAAAAGTAGTGGTCACAATGGTTGATATATTTATCCCTCTACGAGGCAAGGCCGTCATTGCCTTCATGAAAAAATATTTGCGGTTGTACCTAGGCATATACCTCTTCGTCTCCAGCAGATCGACGGCGACAAAAGTGTTACTCCACGGCCACAGAAATACGGAATTCGCATGGACAGAGATCAGACTCTGTGGAGGATGTGCAATGGTTTCACGGTAAAACTTCTGCGGATTAGTCGAAACAACAGACACGCCAGTTCCGACTGTCATGATGACCTTTTTCTTCCACCGCAATGGGTCGCTGCTCACTGACTTCCTAGAACACGGCGTCATAATTAACGCACACAGGAGAAATCCCTAAACACAGGGTGGGGTAGAACAAAGAAAACACGGAAGGGCGAACCCAGAACAACAGTGCCATTTGTCGTTTGAAAGGTTACATTTATTTAACAACAAGGTAATAAATAAATACAAGAATCGCAAGTAATTATTAGCGACGGTGTGTGGATCATTAGTTGCTTACAATAGTAATCGCCTTCAAAAACTTTTACCTCAACAAACCACAAAACACAGTGCCTGAATAAATATAGCACAGTAGAATTTTTGTAAAAGAAACAGAAGCTGCTCAAAGGGAAAAAGCAAAGATATTTTAAGACAATTTAAGAAAAGGTCACTTAAGGCCTTCAAAGTATTTTGTGAAAAGTAATCAATTTTTTAAATGAAACAGGCTCTTAACACAGATGAAAGGCAAACACGCTGCTCAAGCCGGCCGGTGTGGCCGAGCGGTTCTAGGCGCCTCAGTCTGGAACGGCGCGACTGCTACGGTCGCAGGTTCGAATCCTGCCTCGGGCATGGATGTGTGTGATGTCATTAGGTGGGTTAGGTTTAAGTAATTCTAAGTTTAGGGGACTGATGACCTCAGATGTTAAGTCCCATAGTGCTCAGACCAATTTGAACCATTTTTTACCTGCAAGGAAACCAGGAGGAAGCGCCTGATTGCCGCGAAGTCATGATGCAGGTTTTGTTTGCTTTACTTGTCCATAAGATGGGTCTATTGTATCGTATTTACATTGCCCCATGAAGGAACGTGCTATGATTCAACGACAGAGGCATTCATTACTCAGTGCTATTCAGAGGCGTACAGTACATTACGATGGAGCAGTACCGGTACAGTACTTCGTTGCCGCTGGATTGGAAGGATGTCCTATTCCATAGCCTGCGAGGTCACCTGACTGAATCCCCTTGATCATTTCCAATGTGCATATCTAAAGTCATTTATGTACAAGACCCCAGTTGATATGGAGATGGAATTAGATGGAATTAGTTGCCAGAATTTTAGATGCCTGTGATGTGATTCGAAATACGCCGGGGATATTTGTCAGAGTGCGTCAGAAACTTGTTCGCCGATGTCACGCTTGCACTGAGCTTGATGTTCGACTGTTTCAGCTCATTTTGTAATGTACAGCACAAACGGTACGTTCATTGTTCTAGGCGCCTCAGTCTGGAACGGCGCGACTGCTACGGTCGCAGGTTCGAATCCTGCCTCGGGCATGGGTGTGTGTGATTTCCTTAAGTTAGTTAGGTTTAAGTAGTTCTAAGTTGTAGGGGACCGATGACCTCAGATGTTAAGTCCCATAGTGCTCAGAGCCATTTGAACCACGCTCCTAAAATCAGCATAAAATCTGCTCAAAATTTTATCATGCGCCAAAACAGTAAAATAGATTAAGGCTGTCCACACGTGAGGCAAGTACAGTCACACTTTAGTCTCAGGCCAGTAATTATGGTTAAATTGTTTGGAAATATTTGCTTAACGTAATATTCAAGTCAGCACCTTGTGCTTAAGAAAATTTAGAAAAAAGTTAGTTAGCTGAAATTCATAACTTGGGCAACATAAGCATATTCCAAAGGATATATACAACTTCAGATAAAACTTCGAAGGAAATTCCATAGATCAGACCACTAAGTAATATAGCTACTACTCAACAAAATTTTTTTTAGCAGGAAGCATGAAGCAGTGCGCTAAGGCAATCGCGGTCGCACCTCGAAGGCAGCCAATAAACACGAGGGCGGTGCATAACAGCAACAAAAGCCCCTACAGCCACCAGCTGCTGAAAGACTGACCGCGGCGAATAGAAGACTGAGTAGGACTGTTAACGAACACCAAATTGATGAAACAGAGGTCAAACGAACAAGTTAAGCAAATATCAATGGTAACCTTCTCGAGAAATGGTCGCCATAATGCCTCTTAATAAGCCACCAAATTTAAAAAATGTATCTTTAACCAAGCTCACAAAATATCAAGAATGCATAGTAGTGGCGAAGGTAATGTGTCTTAAACCATTTGGCTAAAGAAAATTTGGTACAGGAAAACTTAATAAATGCCCATGGAATAAGGTCTGACACTGACACGGAACCTTGCTTGAACAAGTTATGTAAGGAAAATGACAAGCTTGTCTCTACGAGGTGGTATTTAATAATTGTATCTTACAAGCATATCTAAGATATGGAAATCTACAACACAGTTTTAACACATATATTAACTACAGAAAATTTCTGATAAAGCAAACAAAATATAAAATAAAAGATTATATGCAAAGTCCTTAAAAACGCTTTAAGATAACAATTTAACCTATAAGATTTTTGCTGTGGCTAATTGCCAAAACTCCTTCCCAGAATACTATGTCACAAGAAAGCTGACGGCCATCTAAATAGCAAACTCTAACACTAAGGTTAACAACTGAATTTAGTCTTTCACACTGCGTATAGGCAACACAGATACCCTACAATGAAGACCTCAGTGGTACACAGAAATCTCGGATAAAGGCACAATTACGTAAACAGCCAAATACTCGACTGATCAGAAATACAAAGTGTTTCCGAAGACAGTGCAAAAATTTGAGAGGACAAAGAAGAAGCTCCATTGAACAATATGAGGTAGGGAACCTGGGGATAATAGGAATAAAATCACATTACTATGTACTATTTTTACTTACATTAGCTATAGTTAACTGTAAATACCATCACTGACACAATGAACGTACCGTTTGTGCTGTACATTACAAAATGAGCTGAAACAGTTGAACATCAAGCTCAGTGCAAGCGTGACATCGGCGAACAAGTTTCTGACGCACTCTGACAAATATCCCCGGCGTATTTCGAATCACATCACAGGCATCTAAAATTCTGGCAACTAATTCCATCTAATTCCATCTCCATATCAACTGGGGTCTTGTACATGAATGACTTTAGATATGCACATTGGAAATGATCAAGGGGATTCAGTCAGGTGACCTCGCAGGCTATGGAATAGGACATCCTTCCAATCCAGCGGCAACGAAGTACTGTACCGGTACTGCTCCATCGTAATGTACTGTACGCCTCTGAATAGCACTGAGTAATGAATGCCTCTGTCGTTGAATCATAGCACGTTCCTTCATGGGGCAATGTAAATACGATACAATAGACCCATCTTATGGACAAGTAAAGCAAACAAAACCTGCATCATGACTTCGCGGCAATCAGGCGCTTCCTCCTGCTTTCCTTGCAGGTAAAAAATGGTTCAAATTGGTCTGAGCACTATGGGACTTAACATCTGAGGTCATCAGTCCCCTAAACTGAGAATTACTTAAACCTAACCCACCTAATGACATCACACACATCCATGCCCGAGGCAGGATTCGAACCTGCGACCGTAGCAGCAGGGCGGTTTCGGACTGAAGCGCCTAGTACCGCTCGGTCACAGCGGCCGGCCTTGCAAGTAATAAAGAATGTACAGTACATGAGAAAGAATAGTGCAGTACGTGTAAACTTGTACGCATGTTAGTTGTAAATAAGCTGGAAAATAGTAATGCTAGACAAAGTAGTAGAAATATTTACTTCCATATTGAAAAGGCCCCATAGAAAAATTATACATAACTGTGCTTAAACTGTATAGATGCCATTGATTTTCATACAGAGCGCTACGTGGCGACGGCGTTACCAATAAAAAAACCTAAACAGCCTACTTACAATCACTGGCTGTGCCGTGTGCAGTCTGTGGCTGGTTTGCATTGTTGTCTGCCTTTGTAGTGTTGGGTAGCGGCAGCTGGATGCTACCAGCGCTTAGCGTTGCGCAGTTGGAGGTGAGCCGCCAGCAGTGGTGGATGTGGGGAGAGAGATGGCGGAATTTTTTAAATTTGTAAGACTGGATGTCATGAACTGCTGTGTATATTATGATTTTTCAACACTATTAAGGTAAATACATTGTTTTTTTCTATCAAAATCTTTCATTCGCTAACTATGCCTATCAGTAGTTAGTGCCTTCCGTAGTTTGAATCTTTTATTTAGCTGGCAGTAGTGGCGCTCGCTGTATTGCAGTAGCTTGAGTAAGGAAGATTTTTGTGAGGTAAGTGATTTATGAAACGTATAGGTTAATGTTAGTCAGGGCCATTCTATTGTAGTGATTATTTAAAGTCAGATTGCGTTGCGCTAAAAATATTGTGTGTCAGTTTAAGCACAGTTATGTATAATTTGTCTAAGGGGACCTTTCAATATCTCCCTAAGCTGGCTTCTCCAACCACAGGTTCCCTGCCTCAAATTGTTCAATGGGGCAGTCTCTATGTCCTGTCACACCTTTGCACGCTCTTACGGAAAGACCCTGTACAAATAATCAGAACCAGCCACCACTCTGAGGCAATAGTGGTGGTCGTATCGTAGTGTGAGAAATATTGACCATATATGCACGATGCGGCAGGTATTTGATACTCCTGGAAATAGCGAGTGCAGCTCCCAGCACCCAGTCCCATACAGCATGGAATATTGAGGCCGGACAAACCAGGAGGCGCAGATAGAAGGACGCCGTACTCAGTTCAGTGTCGTAATACTGACTTCACCAGTTGCATCAAGTCCTGACATAAACAGAACTAACGGCCGATTGAACCACTACGTCCAGAACTCGGTCTGTGGTGCATTCTTGTCCGCTGTCACTTGCTGTCTGAATCTTACTGCCCCACCAACGCTGCTCAAGGTCTACTTTAGGACTCGCGCTGCCAGAGATAACCAGCGACAAGCTACAACGGGTTCGCGCTTCTAGTAGTAGAGCTAGTGAATAATGCTCGAAATGAAGCCACGAGAAATCGATCTCGAGCCCCCCACAGCTCAAGCGGCATGTGCCCACTTTTCAAAAATAAAAGAGCGCCATCGGATCGAAACACCCAGTAATGTTGTCGGACGGCATCATTCAGTTACAGGATACCACGAATCACATGTTTCCAAGGTTGTTTCGAATAAGCTGCGGGAGTTTTGCTTGTGAGATAACCTTGTCAACCATCATAGCGATTCCCTTTGAAATAACAAACAATTTACTTATTTTTCCATATATCCTGCTTTCATTTGACAGCCCTTTATGTACTGCCTATAAGGCCGTGTCCTACGTAAGTGTCAGAAGCGACCGACAGTGAGCGACTTCTGCATACGCGACACTCCAGCAACAAGCAACAGCATCAGGTGAAAAGCTCGGGCGTCCTGCGTTCGAGCGGCCATCTCCCTGTGCAAGATGGCTGCTTAGAGTCGACCAGCTGTTTCTATAAAACGACGCCCTAAAACTGTAGAATACTGTAGCTGGAGAGTAAGGCCACAAAAATATCTTTACTTAGGAAAACAAAGAGAGAAGGAATGCTTTGCATGAAATTTACAAAGGGAAGAATCTTCATGTCCCCCCCCCCCCTCCCCCCGAACCATGATGGACCTTGTCGTTGGTGTCGGTGGCATTCTACGGATCGGAGCGTGGAATTTCAGATCCCTTAATCGGGCAGGTAGGTTAGCAAATTTAAAAAGGAAAATGGATATGATAAAGTTAGATATTGTGGGAATTAGTGAAGTTCGGTGGCAGGAGGAACTAGACTTCTGGTCAGGTGACTGCAATGTTATAAACACAAAATCAAATAGGGGTAATGCAGGAGTAGGTTTAATAATGAATAGGAAAATAGGAATGCGGGTAAGCTACTACAAACAGCATAGTGAACGCATTATTGTGGCCAAGACAGATACGAAGCCCACACCTACTACAGTAGTACAAGTTTATATGCCAACTAGCTCTGCACATGACGAAGAAATTGAAGAAATGTATGATGAAATAAACGAAATTATTCAGATAGTGAAGGGAGACGAAAATTTAATAGTCATGGGTGACTGGAATTCGAGTGTAGGAAAAGGGAGAGAAGGAAACGTAGTAGGTGAATATGGATTGGGGCTAAGAAATGAAAGAGGAAGCCGCCTGGTAGAATTTTGCACAGTGCACAACTTAATCATAGCTAACACTTGGTTTCAGAATCATGAAAGGAGGTTGTTTACATGGAAGAACCCTGGAGATATACGAACCAGGTTTTAAATTGTAAGACATTTCCAGGGGAGATGTGGACTCTGACCACAATATATTGGTTATGAACTGTAGATTATAACTGAAGAAACTGCAAAAATGTGGGAATTTAAGGAGATGGGACCTAGATAAACTGAAAGAACGAGAGGTTGTACAGAGTTTCAGGGAGAGCATAAGGGAACAACTGACAAGAATGGGGGAAAGAAATACAGTAGGAGAAGAATGGGTAGCTTTGAGGGATGAAGTAGTGAAGGTGGCAGAGGATCAAGTAGGTAAAAAGACGAGGGATAGTTTAAATCCTTGGGTAACAGAAGAAATATTGAATTTAATTGATGAAAGGACAAAATATAAAAATGCACTAAATGAAGCAGGCAAAAAGGAATACAAACGTCTCAAAAATGAGATCGACAGGAAGTGCAAAATGGCTAAGCAAGGATGGCTAGAGGACAAATGTAAGGATGTAGAGGCTTATCTCACTAGGGGCAAGATAGATACTGCCTACAGGAAAATAAAAGAGACCTTTGGAGATAAGAGAACCACTTGTATGAATATCAAGAGCTCAGATGGAAACCCAGTTCTAAGCAAAGAAGGGAAAGCAGAAAGGTGGATGGAGTATATAGAGGGTCTATACAAAGGCGATATACTTGAGGACAATATTATGGAAATGGATGAGGATGTAGATGACAATGAAATGGGAGATACGATACTGCGTGAAGAGTATGACAGAGCACTGAAAGACCTGAGTGGAAACAAGGCCCCCGGAGTAGACAACACACCATTGGAACTACTGACGACCTTGGGAGAGCCAGTCCTGATAAAACTGTACCATCTGGTGAGCAAGATGTACGAAACAGGCGAAATACTCTAAGACTTCAAGAAGAATATAATAATTCCATTCCCAAATAAATCAGGTGTTGACAGATGTGAAAATTACCGATCAATCAGTTTAATAAGCCACAGGTGCAAAATACTAACACGAATTCTTTACAGACGAATGGAAAAACTAGTAGAAGCCGACCGCGGGGAAGATCAGTTTGGATTCCGTAGAAATACTGGAGCACGTGAGGCAATACTGACCTTACGACTTATTTTAGAAGAAAGATTAAGTGAAGGCAAACCTACGTTTCTGGCATTTGTAGACATGGAGAAAGCTTTTGACAATGTTGACTGGAATATTCTCTTTCAAATTCTAAAGGTGGCAGGGGTAAAATACAGGGAGCGAAAGGCTATTTACAATTTGTACAGAAACCAGACGGCAGTTATAAGAGTCGAGGGACATGAAAGGGAAGCTGTGGTTGGGAAGGGACTAAGACAGGATTGCAGCGTCTCCCCGATGTTATTCAATCTGTATATTGAGCAATCAGTAAAGGAAACAAAAGAAAAATTCGGAGTAGATATTAAATCCATGGAGAAGAAATAAAAACTTTGAGGTTCACCGATGACATTGTAATTCTGTCAGAGACAGAAAAGGACTTGGAAGAGCAGTTGAACGGAATGGACAGTGTCTTGAAAGGAGGATATAAGATGAACATCAACAAAAGCAAAACGAGGATAATGGAATGTAGTCAAATGAACTCAGGTGATGCTGAGGGAATTAGATTAGGAAATGAGACAGTTAGAGTAGTAAAGGAGTTTTGCTATTTGGGGAGCAAAATAACTGATGATGGTCGAAGTAGAGAGGATATAAAATGTAGACTGGCAATGGCAAGGAAAGCATTTCTGAAGAAGAGAAATTTGTTAACATCGAGTACAGATTTAAGTGTCAGGAAGTCATTTCTGAAAGTGTTTGTATGGAGTGCAGCCATATATGGAAGTGAAATATGGACGATAAATAGTTTGGACAAGAAGAGAATAGAAGCTTTCGAAATGTGGTGCTACAGAAGAATGCTGAAGATTAGATGGGTAGAGCACATAACTAATGAGGAAGTATTGAATTGGATTGGGGAGAAGAGAAGTTTGTGGCACAACTTGACTAGAAGAAGGGATCGGTTGGTAGGACATGTTCTGAGGCATCAAGGGATAACTAATTTAGTATTGGAGGGCAGCGTGGAGGGTAAAAATCGTAGAGGGAGACCAAGAGATGAATACACTAAGAAGATTCAGAAGGATGTAGGTTGCAGTAGGTACTGGGAGATGAAGAAGCTTGCACAGGATAGATTAGCATGGAGAGCTGCATCAAACCAGTCTCAGGACTGAAGACAACAACAACAACAGTCTTCATGGAGAACATTATAATTTAAATCATCAACTACTAAGATCACCAGACAAATTCTTTGAATACAAGTGAATGCGCAGTGGAGTATTCGACTACCTTCTCAATAAATTAAAGACGAATGTTTCTTTAACTGATCAAAAACTTTTAACAGTAGATAAATGAGGAAGAATGATTGGATGGTGTAAAAATAAAGATTGAGCTAAGCGTTCGTTAATTAGCGGTGGTTTAAGAGTAGCGTCACCGATTAGAAATCGTCATTAATAGAAGAACTTGGGTTTGGTCGGAGATACTTCCTATATTTTAAGTGACTCAGCTATAATTCTGTACACTCATTTTTTTATACTGTTTACAATGCTTCACTAAGTGTATTTTTAAGGTCTTGCCAAAGTACCTGATCTTTAAGCGTATACAAACATACCCCAGTATATCACACACATTAAATAATTAATAAAGTTAATGTGAAGGTTAAGCGTTTCAATTAATCCAAATAGTCTGTAAAAGCACAGCATGCAAAATTTCTGACTATAGCGCCTAGAACCCCTCGGCCACTCCGGCCGGCCGTAGAATGTTTGACCGATTTGTTTCCTTCTATATTTTCAAGTTTTATTCAGAAAGCATGATGTCACTGACACCTCATTTGCCTTCTATTATCTAAAATTCTAACTTTGATACTTGATTCGAAGGCAGGCTTTGTGCCATTTATATACCGCACCAATGAATCGTTTTATGTGCAAAATAGCTAGGCCATGAACAGATGACGTTTTGGTATTTACATTTATTTGCAGCAGCTTATCGTGAAATATTTCAATTTTTCTTCAGCTCAGTAATTAAATTTTCTTTAATTACCCTGATTACTTTCAAGCAATTTAATATGTTTATGCAAAACTGGACCTCACGCTACTCTCTTTGATAGCCCGTTTGCTTGTTTCTCTCTCTTTGTTTGGCTATGAAAATTCGGAAAAAACCTCATGGTTTAATTTACAGGGAGTCTTGTTTTCGCTCTGCTCACACGTTAGACAAAAATCATATGATACGTTAACCGTTTCTGCGTGCTGTCATTTCAAAAAACCGTCGCTTCGGTATTTTTAACAGTTTATGAGATAAGACGATTTTTACGACCACTTGATTCCGGAAGCGCCTGAAAGAATTGGGACGTGGTGCGAGCGACCCGTCCGCGGATATAACAACCAATATCGCAAGAATGAAACGAGATATCATTCCACACTCAACTTTAAATATAACTTAAATATATTAGTTACATTTTGGACGCAATAATGGATAACCTAAAATGAACTATACGGAAAGTCTACGCAAAAAGATTTTACCTCCGCAAATTGTTAAAAATTTCGTGCAGCCGAGTATTCAGTTTCGTGCAGCGCAGTAGCTATGACGAATAACGAAAATAATTTCAGATCTTTATCGAGCAAAGATATCAAGCTGTAAGATGCGGAAGAATGAAATTTTGTCACCGAATAGTTTTCTTAAAATCGGATGATAAGTATTTTACAGCTGCCGGCGCGTCCGCTCCGCTGCTTTGCCGAGAAGACACGTGGCTGTCGCTCTCACTGTTGCGCGTGCTGCTGAAACCAGATTCAGACACGTTTGAATTCAAACGTCGCTAGTTACAGCAGAGAACAGGCAACGCTATGGACGTCGCCCACGTAGGGCACTTCAAAAATGGTTCAAAGGGCTCTGGGCATTATGGGACTTAACAGCTGAGGTCATCAGTCCCCTAGAACTTAGAACTACTTAAACCTAGCTGACCTAAGTACATTACACACATCCTTGCCGAGGCAGGATTCGAACCTGCGACCGCAGCGGTCGCGCGGTTCCAGACTGAAGCACGTAGGACACTTCCGTAACCATGCTTGCGGTGATGTTTCGTCGGCTGAAGCTTTCGCGCGCTGCCGGTCGCTCCTGTCGCTTACATAGGACGAGGCCTAAGAGGATTTTTGTGTTTAGATTCGGCACGAATCCACCCGGCGGATTTATGTCGAGGTCCGGTGTGCCGGCCAGTCTGTGGATGGTTTTTAGGCGGTTTTCCATCTGCCTTGGCGAATGCGGGGTGGTTCCCCTTATTCCGCCTCAGCTACACTATGCCGGCGATTGCTGCGCAAACAAGTTCTCCACGTACACGTACACCACCATTACTCCATTAGGGGTTACACTCGTCTGTTGTGAGACGTTCCTTGGGGGTTCCACCGGGGACCAAACCGCACAGTATCCCTGGGTTCGGTGTGGGGCGGCGGAGGGGTGAAGTGGACTGCGGTAATCGTCAGGGGGTTGCGGACCATTGCGGCTGCGGCGGGGACGCAGCCTCTCCGTCGTTTCTAGGTCCCTGATTAACATAACATAACATCTGGCTGCCTCTGCTTCTTGACCTTAGATATTTGCCTTGAAGTGACTGTTCTCTAGCATCATCCACTGGACACTTGTGAGTTATGGTGTGGCAAACCCGGCAAGGTATCAGACAACCCTAAGAACTATCGCCCAATCGCACTCTTGAGCGCTCTGTACAAGTTCCTTCAAAGAACTCTATACAATCGGAGTAGCTCAATAATATTTCAGGAACTTCCTATTGAGCAAGCTGGATTCCGACTAGGACGGAGTTGCGCTGAGCAAGTGTTATCTTTAGCATCATTTATTGAAGGTCGATACCAAATAAGCAGCAAACATCAATTTCTTTCGGTGACCTAAGTGCAGCATATGTCAGGGTCTGGAGGAATGGACTGCCTTGATAATTTATTACAACTTGACTCATGAAAACGGACAACACAACTAATAAGATGTTAGCTGGAAGGACATTTATAGTAACTACAGAAAAAGACACTAGCTCCCCAAAAGTATTGAATAATGGCTTACACACGGATCCGTTCTTGCTCCTCTCCTATTTAATTTGTATATATATCTGATATTCGCCCAACACTGACCAGAAAGTTTGACTATGCAGACAACTGGGAAAAAGCTGCCAAAAACAAGACCTCTGAAACAACTGAAGAAATCCTAACTTCTTATCTAGACATCTTAAGCCAATATCTTCGTAAATGGAGGTTACAACTTAACTCGAATAAAACAGAAGTTTAATTTTTTCACCTGTCTAATAGATTGGCACACTGATCCGTCGATGTCTGTTTTGAGGGAGACAAACTTAATCATAATATGCATCCAAAATGCCTTGGAATCACGTTAGATAGGACGCTTTCTTTTAAGGAGCACTTGACACGAACATCTGCTAATCTCAAAACCATAAACAACATTCTCCATAAGCTCTGTGGCTCTCGTTGGGGATCGTCAGCAGACACTTTTCTTGTATCAGTTCTCGGATTCGTTGTTGTTGTTGTTGTTGTTGTTGTGGTCTTCAGTCCTGAGACTGGTTTGATGCAGCTCTCCATGCTACTCTATCCTGTGCAAGCTTCTTTATCTCCCAGGACCTACTGCAACCTACATCCTTCTGAATCTGCTTAGTGTATTCATCTCTTGGTCTCCCTCTACGATTTTTACCCTCCACGCTGCCCTCCAGTACTGAATTGGTGATCCCTTGATGCCTCAGAGCATGTCCTACCAACCGATCCCTTCTTCTGGTCAAGTTGTGCCACAAACTTCTCTTCTCTCCAATCCTATTCAATACTTCCTCATTAATTATCTGATCTACCCATCTAATCTTCAGCATTCTTCTGTAGCACCACATTTCGAAAGCTTCTATTCTCTTCTTGTCCAAACTATTTATCGTCCGTGTTTCACTTCCATACACGGCCACACTCCCTACAAATACGACTTCCTGACACTTAAATCTATATTCGATGTTAACAAATCTCTCTTCTTCAGAAACGTTTTCCTTGCCATTGCCAGTCTACATTTTATATCCTCTCTACTTCGACCATCATCAGTTATTTAGCTCCCCAAATAGCAAAACTCCTTTACTACTTTCAGTGTCTCATTTTCTAGTCTAATTCCCTCAGTATCATCCGACTTAATTCGACTACATTCCATTATCCTCGTTTTGCTTTTGTTGATGTTCATCTTATATCCTCCTTTCAAGACACTATCCATTCTGTTCAACTGCTCTTCGAAGTCCTTTGCTGTCTCTCACAGAATTACAATGTCATCGGCACACCTCAAAGGTTTTATTTCTTCTCCATGGATTTTATCACCTACTCCGAATTTTTCTTTTGTTTCCTTCACTGCTTGCTCAATATAAAGATTGAATAACATCGCGGATAGGCTACAACCCTGTCTCACTCCCTTCCCAACCACTGCTTCCCTTTCATGACCCTCGACTCTTATAACTGCCATCTGGTTTCTGTACAAATTGTAAATAGCCTTTCGCTCCCTGTATTTTACCCCTACCACCTCTAGAATTTGAAAGAGAGTATTCCAGTCAACATAGTCAGAACCTTTCTCTAAGTCTACAAATGCTAGAAACGTAGGTTTGCCTTTCCTTAATCTAGCTTGTAAGATAAGTCGTAGGGTCAGTGTTGCCTCAGGTGTTCCTATATTTCTACGGAATCCAAACTGATCTTCCCCGAGGTCGGCTTCTACTAGTTTTTCCATTCGTCTGTATAGAATTCGTGTTAGTATTTTGCAGCTGTGGCTTATTAAACTGATTGTTCGGTATTTTTCACATCTGTCAACACCTGCATTCTTTGGGATTGGAATTATTTTATTCTTCTTGAAGCCTGAGGGTATTTCACCTGTCTCATACATCTTGCTCACCAGATGGTAGAGTTTTGTCAGGACTGGCTCTCCCAAGGCCGTCATAGTTCTAATGGAATATTGTCTACTCCCTTGGCCTTGTTTCGACTCAGATCTTTCAGTGCTCTGTCAAATTCTTCACGCAGTATCGTATCTCCCATTTCATCTTCTTCTACATCCCATTTCCATAATATTGTCCTCAAGTACATTGCCCTTGTATAGAACCTCTATATACTCCTTCCACCTTTCCGGTCTCCCTTCTTTGCTTAGAACTGGGTTTCCATCTGAGGTCTTGATTTTCATACAAGTGGTTCTCTTTTCTCCAAAGGTCTCTTTAATATTCCTGTAGGCAGTATCTATCTTACACCTAGTGAGATAAGCCTTATACCCAGCAAAAGAGTACTGCGCACCTGTTTGATTTACTACTCCACACGTACAAAAGATAGACGTACATCTTAACGAGGCCATGTGTGTTGTTAGTGGGTCAACACGATCTGCTACCACTATTGGGCTGCCTGTTTTGAGCCGCATTACACCTCCTGATATCAGACGGAACTGCGTCAATACCAGAAGCTTGCTAATAACACAAACCTTCCAATAACGGACGACACATTCCCTGAGGAGCGATAAACTGAATTCAATACCACTGATGAATGGGAACGCTGCTGGCAACAGAGCTGTTCTCCACAATGCCTACAGCTGCCTTGCATTCAGGAGAAGCCCCCTGGATTCGACCAGCCTCGGTCAAGTTGGAGTATCTTGAACCGCATCCGAACGGGCCATGGACGATGTGCTGACACTCTCCCCAAGTGGAGCAAATCTTCACCACCATAGTGTGGCAGTGGTGTGAAACGACAGAGAGTTCCCATGTTGTATCGATAGGTCACGCACGTGCCTGTAAGTGTCCTTTCGAAGATTTCATAACAACGATGAGTGATGTTATAAAATACATAGAGGACCTTGATATCCATGTATAGTTAGTGTGATTTGTATTATTTTATGCTGGAGAGCTGCGCTTAAGTTTTGATGTGTAGCAGTTTGGTTATCTTTATATATGTATTGCTATACTATAAATAAAAAATAAATAAATCTCTGGGATATTCTCAGTAAACGTGTGTCATTTGTAACTAACACAGTTGTCGTTTGCGTGTTTAAAAATACGTATGTGTGAGAATGACGCATTTACTTAAAAGGATCTTCAGTGTATGTTCTTAAATATTGTTGTACGAAAATGTTTAATTATAAATTTAAAAGAGTTCACGTCTCTATTTTCACGTTAAATGAAATGGTACATGAAGTTTATTTTCGTTTTAAATGCCTGATGTGTTTACTGCTTTTCTCTCAGTGTGAGGATGCGACTAGTACATCGAACGTTGCAGAATGTAGTTGAAGAGGGTTTTTAAATAATAGTCAGTTCTCGTCTATTTTTTAAATATCTCCAGTGCTGTGCACAATAGAGATTATCATTAGGCAACATAGATTTTTAAAAAATATTTCTGAGAGCAGGCATTGTCTTCCAAGCCGATATCTGAACCTGTAAAATGCATACTGTACGGCCGGAATTGTCACAATTAATAAATACTTCCGTGATATTATGCTGTGGTCTAAGAGATTTATCGCAAGTCCGTGTGCAATACCAAATAGGAACCACTCCCAGAGAACAGAAATGTACAGATTGAATTCAGATACTTATTTGTAGAGAGATAAGAGTGCTGATTTGCTCTCCTCTACTTTTGCAGAAGCATGCATTGCACGTGCTGTGGTGCACGAGCACGTCGAGTTGCTACAGAAAATAAATCCATCCGTGAAGTGCTTTGTATGAACTGAAGTGAACCTCAAGTATAGGCTAAGGGAGGGATTAATTCAAAATCTTTGTAGACTGTGTTACCACCTACTGAAAGAAGTGGAAGAGCGCACACGCATCGATATCACAAATGTCTATGAAAACGCTCGTTGCCGAGTGCCATGTGGGAAGCGCTGCCTCCGCCAGCGCAGATAAATCAGGAACTGAGTAAGGCCGATATTAAAAGTGTGGGAGCATGAAATGCGTTCACTATGCCTGCCGACTCAGCACGAGACCCTTTGAACATTCACGGACATATTTCAGAGGGAAACTTTTAACTTAGAAATGGAATTTTAACGCGCGAAAGATTACAGGGGCAATAAATTATTTTGTGAAAGAGCGAGGGTCGAAGTGAGCCGCCATAAACCTTAGGAAGTGTCTGGGAAGGGGCCGGCGCCGGGATGCGACGGCTGCAGCCTGCCTACCGACTCTCCACCCTCGCCCCTCTTCCCCCACCCATTCGGAGCCATTCCCTGCCCGCGTTCGGTGCGCGGCCCTGAGGTCCCGATACAACGGATGATAGGTCAGTAAAAAAGAAACTAAAAAAACAAGGAATCGCTAAGTGCTTCAATCGGACACTCAACAAAGAACACCAAATTGGATCCTCGACCGAGGTCCGAAATATATGGCCCCTTTCGAGAAGTCCCTATTCTTTGTCACTGCCTCAGATGTAGAAACAGCTATCAGAAAATAAAAAAAAAGGTGGGGGAAACGCTGTAGATATCGTAGACGCCGTTATTGTATTTGGACGACAGACACACGCTTGTTTCAGATCTGCAAGCCTAAAATGCTAAGGAGGCTTCTTCCGGAGCTCCTATTCTTCAACACCAAAAGGGAATCAGCCGTTTATCCTTGGCTAAATTTATCATAAACATGGTCTGGTAATCGCTTGTTCTGGGAAAAGACAGCCATAAATATATATGGAACGATCGCCTGGTGTTTTTCAGCTCAAACGTATTCGTATACACAAATACATGAGCGTTTATTATGGCCAGAGAAACCGTAGTACCTGTAACTATCGTACGTGCATCGTGCAAATAAAAAAATTCTAAATCAAACAAACAAAATTTTGAAGGCTCTCTTCGCTTAGGAAATGTCTTCAAAGATACTGTATCGCATATTAAGCTGTATTAGCGAATAACGAAAATAATTCGCCGACACTGAAAGAATGAGAAAGCGGTTGGCCACAACAATAAACTGTTAAGCGAGATTTTTAGTAGTTCAATCTTAGTCCCAGATTGTTCATTGTTTACCTTGAAGATGGAATAAATTGATATAAGGTAACATTCGTTGAGGTAATAATATGTTGAAGAAACAGTTGTGAACATGCCAAACAAATATGTCTCTGTTAGCTGAGAATGTGTATGGTTATTTAACTTGGAACGCAATCTTAGAAGGCCATGAACACATGTATGTACTATCATACTCAAAAGTATCCGAACGAATAGAATTGTAATTCTCATGATTTGTATGCATAATACATCTAACAGGTCTTCTAAACTCTTTTTAGGTAAAGCCATTTGACTATTCAAACTAGGTACTACAACACAACCACTAGAGAACTTCGCTCTATATGATAATCAGCCTATGTGAAAATTAATGCCATGATAATCAAAATATCAGGATGAAAATGACACACTCGTTAACACTTGCAAACTTAGATTTATTAGAATAAATAACGCTTGAACAAGAAAGGCTCCACCTGAAATGACTCGACAAAATTTTTGTACTCAAGAATTGAGAGTCCTGTCTAGTAACTATTCTCCCTGTTAATTAACCACATTATATCTTAAATATGGTTTCAATCACCCGTAACAACCTAATCCATTGTCATCGAAGCTGAAGCATCTGTCGGAAACCGTAGGTTTTACCAGTAGCGAGATGACTGAAACAGAAGTGACCACACGAAAAAGTTTTGCCTCGCCGGGGCTCGAATCCGGCACCTACCGCTGTTGTTTTTCCAGTCACGAACAAACTTTAAGTACTGGTGTGTTTCACTGGAAGTAAGATGTGCGTGTGTTTGATCTCGAAATTACGCAATGAATAGTTCTGTGCTGTCTGGGAGTCGGGAAAGGCACCAACAATTTTAGTTGACAATGCACAGAGAAACGTCAAAAACCATAACTATTTTCCACTCATAATCTGATGTGCTCGTATTACAGATTAAAATGTCATGAAGAAAGGCTTTGTGTCAGACCAGTACTCAATACTGACACGTACCATTTGGAGACCTAGAGTTTTGACTCCCTGGAAGTGAATTGTAGCCTGTCCAAAACTTTCATTTCCTTGTTCGTCTGCATCAACATCCACCGACAGCCATGCCTACCTAATGCGTATTTTGGACCTGATCTTGTAAAAACTGAAATAAAATCACGAAACGGCCGTCTGCACAAACTGGCAAAACGGTAGTTCACGGACATTTCCGTATAAAGTATTGCTTTGCATTTGAGTTGTTGTGGTCTTGTACTGATTAGTAGTCTAGTGGCAAGCACTGCCCCAATAAAATATAAGTCGTTTCTTCGTTTCAGGTAAGACCATTTCGAAGAGAATTATTTTCCACGTCTAAGAAAACCAACGGGCTTTGCCGAATGAAGCTATTACGGCTTACAGCTATGGTTTACCCGGTCACTGGTGTGAAAAACTGCGAGCATTTAACCTTCATGAGATACCTGAATTCAAAGGGAAATGGCAGGTAAAAATGAAAGGAAGGATGATTAAGGTTAATCATCCCACCGACGACGAGGTCATAAGGGAAGAAGCAGAAGCAAAAACAGGAAGGGTGGAGAAGCAAATTGATTGCGTCAGTAAATACCCCATCATTTCTCTTAATCGGTTTAAGAAAATAACGGAAAACTTAAATCAACATGACCAGATGGACATTTGTATAACTATCTATTAATTTCATAAAAAGAAGAAAATTATTTGTCCTAACAAAAAATATCAGAAGCAATGGGGCAGTGTGAGTACGAAAAATGTGATTTTATGCATCTGCTGGCTCACAGAAGTTGTTCAGAACTGTATCCCAGGGGTTTGTCCATCATAGCTGGCACCTATTTCCAACGAATACGGTCGCCATAAAAGAACAGCGACTAAAGAAACTGCATCAGGTGCTGCTGCTGGACGAGAACGCCTGTCTGCACCCTGGTGATTTCACTGCAGAAAGCAATCCCTACCACAATTACTCTTTCGCCATGAAACTCGTAATTTTCTCTCTCCACACGGAACAATCATAAAAAAAATTTCTTTGTTTACGAAAATGTACTTCCATTGAGAAAATCTTTCTCTCTGAATAGGTGTGGAATCTAAAAATTACCTAAGCATTATCAGACTGTAGCTTAATGTGAGTGAATATATTGTTAATGATTAATTTTTCTCTTACACGACTCTGTTATATTCAATAACCCAATAAGAATCGCGGAAAAAATATATACTTTTCTAATTCAAATGAATTATATCTTATCATGATAATCTCATGACTAAAGTGTAGCTTAAAAAAAAACAAATGGTATCCGTAATACGAGCATGGACGAAACTCAACGCCCATGGCCTCAATGTCGTCTTCGTCTTTGTGAAGTCCCATGTCCTACCCAAGAATCACGTGGGGGCTACCACGAAAATATGTGTTTCTGGTAGTGACAATATACCCAAAAGAAAAACCAGTTAACAAATTTCGTAATGCCACACATGTTTCAAACAACCGATGTATTCACAAAAATCTGAAAACTATCTCGGTGTAAGCAGAATAACACGTTTTAACAAGGGTGCTAAGATTCAGTTTGTTAAACTTTTTGCCTTTCTATCAAGGGGGTAGTAAATCTAGATTTCGAGAAGATATAAGGTGGAGATATAGAAACAGGCTTACTGATATTCGAACTTTAAGCTTCCCCCCATGAACCATGGACCTTGCCGTTGGTGGGGAGGCTTGCGTGCCTCAGCGATACAGATGGCCGTACCGTAGGTGCAACCACAACGGAGGGGTATCTGTTGAGAGGCCAGACAAACGTGTGGTTCCTGAAGAGGGGCAGCAGCCTTTTCAGTAGTTGCAGGGGCAACAGTCTGGATGATTGACTGATCTGGCCTTGCAATATTAACCAAAACGGCCTTGCTGTAATGGTACTGCGAACGGCTGAAAGCAAGGGGAAACTACAGCCGTAATTTTTCCCGAGGACATGCAGCTTTACTGTATGATTAAATGATGATGGCATCCTCTTGGGTAAAATATTCCGGAGGTAAAATAGTCCCCCATTCGGATCTCCGGGCGGGGACTACTCAGGAGGATGTCGTTATCAGGAGAAAGAAAACTGGCGTTCTACGGATCGGAGCGTGGAATGTCAGATCCCTTAATCGGGCAGGTAGGTTAGAAAATTTAAAAAGGGAAATGGATAGGTTAAAGTTAGATATAGTGGGAATTAGTGAAGTTCGGTGGCAGGAGGAACAAGACTTCTGGTCAGGTGACTACAGGGTTATAAACACAAAATCAAATAGGGGTAATGCAGGAGTAGGTTTAATAATGAATAGGAAAATAGGAATGCGGGTAAGCTACTACAAACAGCATAGTGAACGCATTATTGTGGCCAAGATAGATACGAAGCCCACACCTACTACAGTAGTACAAGTTTATATGCCAACTAGCTCTGCAGATGATGAAGAAATTGAAGAAATGTACGATGAAATAAAAGAAATTATTCAGATAGTGAAGGGAGACGAAAATTTAATAGTAATGGGTGACTGGAATTCGAGTGTAGGAAAAGGGAGAGAAGGAAACATAGTAGGTGAATATGGATTGGGGCTAAGAAATGAAAGAGGAAGCCGCCTGGTAGAATTTTGCACGGAGCACAACTTAATCATAGCTAACACTTGGTTTAAGAATCATGAAAGAAGGTTGTATACGTGGAAGAACCCTGGAGATACTAAAAGGTATCAGATAGATTATATAATGGTAAGACAGAGATTTAGGAACCAGGTTTTAAGTTGTAAGACATTTCCAGGGGCAGATGTGGACTCTGACCACAATCTATTGGTTATGACCTGTAGATTAAAACTGAAGAAACTGCAAAAATGTGGGAAATTAAGGAGATGGGACCTGGATAAACTGAAAGAACCAGAGGTTGTACAGAGTTTCAGAGAGAGCATAAGGGAACAATTGACAGGAATAGGGGAAAGAAGTACAGTAGAAGAAGAATGGGTAGCTCTGAGGGATGTAGTAGTGAAGGCAGCAGAGGATAAAGTAGGTACAAAGACGAGGGCTGCTAAAAATCCTTGGGTAACAGAAGAAATATTGAATTTAATTGATGAAAGGAGAAAATATAAAAATGCAGGAAATGAAGCAGGCAAAAAGGAATACAAACGTCTGAAAAATGAGATCGACAGGAAGTGCAAAATGGCTAAACAGGGATGGCTAGAGGACAAATGTAAGGATGTAGAAGCTTATCTCACTAGGGGTAAGATAGATACTGCCTACAGGAAAATTAAAGAGACCTTTGGAGAGAAGAGAACCACGTGTATGAATATCAAGAGCTCAGATGGCAGCCCAGTTCTAAGCAAAGAAGGGAAGGCAGAAAGGTGGAAGGAGTATATAGAAGGTTTATACAAGGGCGATGTACTTGAGGACAATATTATGGAAATAGAAGAGGATGTAGATGAAGACGAAATGGGAGATACGATACTGCGTGAAGAGTTTGACAGAGCACTGAAAGACCTGAGTCGAAACAAGGCCCCCGGAGTAGACAACATTCCATTAGAACTACTGACGGCCTTGGGAGAGCCAGTCATGACAAAACTCTACCAGCTGGTGAGCAAGATGTATGAGACAGGCGAAATACCCTCAGACTTCAAGAAGAATATAATAATTCCAATCCCAAAGAAAGCAGGTGCTGACAGATGTGAAAATTACCGAACTATCAGTTTAATAAGCCACGGCTGCAAAATACTAACGCGAATTCTTTACAGACGAATGGAAAAACTGGTAGATGCAGACCTCGGGGAGGATCAGTTTGGATTCCGTCGAAATGTTGGAACACGTGAGGCAATACTGACCTTACGACTTATCTTAGAAGAAAGATTAAGAAAAGGCAAACCTACGTTTCTAGCATTTGTAGACTTAGAGAAAGCTTTTGACAATGTTGACTGGAATACTCTTTTTCAAATTCTAAAGGTGGCAGGGGTAAAATACAGGGAGCGAAAGGCTATTTATAATTTGTACAGAAACCAGATGGCAGTAATAAGAGTCGAGGGGCATGAAAGGGAAGCAGTGGTTGGGAAAGGAGTGAGACAGGGTTGTAGCCTCTCCCCGATGTTATTCAATCTGTATATTGAGCAAGCAGTAAAGGAAACAAAAGAAAAATTTGGAGTAGGTATTAAAATTCATGGAGACGAAGTAAAAACTTTGAGGTTCGCCGATGACATTGTAATTCTGTCAGAGACGGCAAAGGACTTGGAAGAGCAGTTGAACGGAATGGACAGTGTCTTGAAAGGAGGATATAAGATGAACATTAACAAAAGCAAAACGAGGATAATGGAATGTAGTCAAATTAAATCGGGTGATGCTGAGGAAATTAGATTAGGAAATGAGACACTTAAAGTAGTAAAGGAGTTTTGCTATTTAGGAAGTAAAATAACTGATGATGGTCGAAGTAGAGAGGATATAAAATGTAGACTGGCAATGGCAAGGAAAGCGTTTCTGAAGAAGAGAAATTTGTTAACATCGAATATAGATTTATGTATCAGGAAGTCGTTTCTGAAAGTATTTGTTTGGAGTGTAGCCATGTATGGAAGTGAAACATGGACGATAACTAGTTTGGACAAGAAGAGAATAGAAGCTTTCGAAATGTGGTGCTACAGAAGAATACTGAAGATAAGGTGGATAGATCACGTATCTAATGAGGAGGTATTGAATAGGATTGGGGAGAAGAGAAGTTTGTGGCACAACTTGACTAGAAGAAGGGATCGGTTGGTAGGACATGTTTTGAGGCATCAAGGGATCACAAATTTAGCATTGGAGGGCAGCGTGGAGGGTAAAAATCGTAGAGGGAGACCGAGAGATGAGTACACTAAGCAGATTCAGAAGGATGTAGGTTGCAGTAGGTACTGGGAGATGAAGCAGCTTGCGCAGGATAGAGTAGCATGGAGAGCTGCATCAAACCAGTCTCAGGACTGAAGACAACAACAACAACAACAAGCTTGTGTAGATCGGCAAGAAAAGCCGTGAAAAGCTAAAAGACTATCTAAGTTTTCAGTGACGTTAGAACTAGTGGCTAAGACATCTTCCCTTTTATATATTGGCCACATTACCACTTAGTGAGGTAGTACTGCTTGCAGTACGCTAACATTGCCGTAGTGATTCATAACACACATAATTCGTAACATAAATTATGAGTTAATCATCTTGAGGCTGAAGCTCCGTCTGTGTTTGTTAACAAATAGATTTATTTTTGGAGAAGGTCTGCCTTGAGCGAAAAATATTTCTATTTTTTTTTATTCCCCATACATGTTTCGCTGTAGCTACAGAATCATCAGCGAGTTTTATGTTACCTTCTATGAAACAGGAGAAATACTTTTAACTACTAGTATACATATAAATTTGGTTTATGAAATCAATATTTACATATTCTAAAACCGCACAAAACTTTTTATGAGTATATATATCTTGTTACAACATGCTGTCGATTTCCTGGATTTTATGTAATTAAATGTAGTTGTTTTGTTTCACAGTTTGTCATCTGCAGCCATGTGGGCATTAATGAAGAACAGTTATGTCTACCATTAAATAACACTATGTGGAATATTCTGTGTGTGTGTGTGTGTGTGTGTGTGTGTGTGTGTGTGTGTGTGTGTGTGTGGAGGTAACAGGGACAGGTTGTACCCAAAGTGTAATATAATGAGCCTTAATCTTATTTCTGTAACTATGGTTTGTGTCTGAAAATTCGTTACAAATAACATTCAGATTCAGGCACGCCGACTACAACTCAAATATCATAAATAAAAAGTAGGAGGAATTATTTGGGCAGCACTCCTCTTCAGTAGTTGTTGTAGCTACTTTTCTTATTCCGTCTTACGCATACTGCAAACTAAACAGCTCATTCACCAGAAACGATTTGCTTTTTTTCAATCACTGGACGCTGTTAACATAGCGAGTTATTAAAATTCATTGTAATATTATATACATGAAAATAACTTTCCTTAAGAAACCTTTCTCTGGCATCACCTATAATACATAACAGCACTAAATACAAAATGCAAGCATCAAGAAAGGAATTTCATGAGACGTGAATAATAGTTTCAAATCAGAAAAGTAAACTGTGTGAGGAAATCTTGCGAAACGGCCGAAAAATAGGACTGAAAAAGCTGTGAATAAAATGAAATATGTGAATCAGTGCAATATAAGATCGATTCCAGCTTTCCATGACGCCAAAGAGGAAGCAGTTCTGATGAGAATATGGAACGTGGAACACAAGACGCTGGGTAATGTTTCGAATGTGCTATCCTTAAGGAAAATTGTCATTCAGTCCATAAGAATCAAAGGAAAAAAAGTATTGTCTGCTCATAAGTATTAAAATATAAATGTCTGTGATGCTTTATTAATAAAAGCGATAATCGCTACTTTAAATACCACGGCACTTGTGGCCGGATCTTACTGAATGGACAATGCTAACTGTTTTTTCATTTCATCTGGAAGACTGTTAGAAAGGTTTAAGCAAGCTTTCAAAGTAGCCCCTGCACATATCTACTTGTCTTCTGATACCACCACTCATCGGCTTTTGTTTGCTAAAAAAATTGGAGTAACGCAAATTGAGCAAAATCATAAAGATAAATAGAAGTGGAGACTAGAGGCCTCACTCACCATATCACCGAAAAACAACTTGAAAACTTCGAAAGTTAGTAAGTCAACGGTTTTAGATGAAATGAGGTTGATGACATAAATTAAAAATTTCGAGATCAAACTTAGTTCTTGCTTCCGGAAGGACACCAGAGATTAAATGTCCCCAACAATGCGAACAAAAGCCGAATCGCGTCACTGAAGTTCTCTTTTAGAAACATAATTTGGTAAATACAGGTCTTGGTGGGGAGTGTCCGCCATCTGCTAATACTGTCGCTGGAGCCTCTGTGCGATGCTGCACGCGACCCCAATACGCGATACAATTATGACATTATAGGAAAAAATTATCGGCATACCTGGACCCACTGCCTTCAGTTTGGTACTAACCAAGTGGTTCCGATAAGAAGGCTCAGCAGTCTCGCCTTCACACACGCGGCGAGGATAAGCAAGACATTAGTTCCAGTGATATCCCTAAATCGCTCCAGAAAAATCTCGAGATCATTCCTTTGAAAACAGCATGGCCGATTTCCTTCTCGTTCCTTTCGCAAGCGGAGCTTGTGCTCCATCTCTAATTACCGCGCCGTCAACAGAAAGTAGAGCTCTAATCTACCTGGCTTCTTCCTTCATCAGTTCTACATTACCGTAATTCCTGTAGCAATTTAATTGTCTTCAAGTCCGAGTAAAATTTGTTCTACCAAACCAGACACATGTAATGCATCCAGTCTCCACATTACCCCCAACTAGCAACCTGCAATTTAATCAGAAATCGTAGCAAAGATACAGTTTCAGGAAACTGCTGATGTAATTCCACGCCCGCCAATGGGACGTGCAGTTTTTGTAGCATTTCCACAGCAAAAATATAGCTGGGCCAATCTCTTCGGATCATAAATACGGGGGTTGGAGAAAAATATGGAAACACTGCGAGAAATTCATGCTTGAACATACACTATGTGATCAAAAGTATCCGGACACCCCCAAAAACATATGTTTTTCATATTAGGTGCATTATGCTGCCACCTACTGCCAGGTACTCCATACCAGCGACCTCATTATTCATTAGAGTGCCGGACTTCGACCGTGGTAAGTTGATTGGGAGTCACTTGTGTCATACGTCTGTACGCGTGATTTCCACACTCCTAAACATTCCTAGGTCCACTGTTTTCGATGTGATAGCGAACTGGAAACGTGAAGAGACACGCTCAGCACAAAAGCGTGCAGGCCGACCTCGTTTGTTGACTGACAGAGACCGCCGGCAGTTGAAGAGGGTCGTAATGTGTCATAGGCAGACATCTATCCAGAGCATCACACAGGAATTCCAAACTGCATTAGGATCCACTGCAAGTATTATGAGAGTTAGGCGGCAGGTGAGAAAACTTGGTTGTCGTGGTCGAGAGGTTGCTTGTAAGTAACATTTCACGTCGGTAAATGCCAAACGACCCCTCACTTGGTGTAAGGAGCGTAAACATTGGACGACTGAACAGTGGAAAAACGTTGTGTGTAGTGACGAATCACGGTACACAATGTACCGAGCCGATGGCAGGGTGTGGGTATGGCGAATGCCCGGCGAACGTCATTTGCCAGAGTGTGTAGTGCCACCAGCAAAATTCGGAGACAGCGGTGTTATGGTGTCTTTGTGTTTTTCATGAAGGGGGCTGGCACTCTTTGTTGTTTTGCGTGGCACTATGACACCACAAGCCTACATTAATGTTTTAAGCACCTTCTTGCTTCCTGCTGTTGGAGAGCAATTCGGGGATGGCGACTGCATCTTTCAAAACGATCGAGCACCTGTTCATAATGCACCCCTGTGGTGGAGTGGTAACATGTCAATAACATCCCTTTAGTGGACTAGCCTGCACAGAGTCCTGACCTGATTCCCATAGAACACTTTTGGGATTTTTTGAAACGCCGACTTCGTGCCAGGCATCACCGACCGACATCGATGCCTTTCCTCAGTGCATCACTCCGTGAAGAATGGGCTGCCATTCCCCAGGAAGCCTTCCAGCACCTGAATCAACTTATGCCTGCGAGGGTGTAAGCTGTCATCAAGGCTAAGGGTGGGCCAACACCATACTGAATTCCAGTATTACCGACAGAGGCCGCCACGAACCTGTAAGTCATTTTCAGCCAGGTATCGGGATACTTTTGATCACATCGTGTAAATGCACATTATAACTAACCCTGCAGGTTGCGATGTAATATTTGACCACGAACGGCGCCTGTTTAGTGTGGTTAATATGCTGCAAGTGTTATTCCATTTAGTTTTTAGATCATAATGTCGGAGCTAAATTAGTTCAAAAGCAGACAGTTTGTTGGCGCTTGTAGTCGACGGCGAAGTGTTGCGTGTTTCAAGGGGCACCGTATAGAATATTATAGCGCGTTCAGGAAAAACGGAAAGATATCACCATCTAAGTCACAACGTGGACTAAAGTCTATGTCCAATGATCGTACAGACCGTCTTTGAAGAGAACTGTGACGAAGAATAAGAGGACGGGAGTGGCAAAAGTCACTGCTAATCTGAATGTCGCATTCATTAAGGTTGTTAGCACCAAAAGCACAGGAAGGAAGCTCAGTAAGCAGTGAATTTCCGTGAGAGCTCCAACTCCAAATCCACTTATCAGCGATGCTAATTTCCATAAAAGAAAAATGTGGAACTGAAGTCATACAGCCTGGACAGTGGAGCAATGGAAGAAAATCATTTGGTCGGATGAGTCTTGATTCACACTGTTTTCAACTTCTTTCCTCATTTTCCTCCCTAGTGAAGCTGCAAGCTTCCAGAGTTCTCCACCTTAAAACTTCTTGCAATCTTGGTTTACTCTCCCCTTGATATAAAGGTAACATATTTAAGAAACTTCGTCTTCGCACTCTTGTTAAAATATGTTTTTCTGGTTATACCGAAATATTTTTCCGGCTTTTGTTAATACACTGTATTTGTTTGAAATATGTGCAGTATTAGATAATTTGTTACTTTGGTAGCTTTTTGGGTCTACTACCACTGCCAGAATCACATATTGGGAAGCACTCAGCCATGTCATTGGTCAGCGTTGGAGTTATGGATAAGCTGATAAAATTGCTAAAATTGATCGCACTATCAACTGTGGTGCTTTTAACAGTACATTTTTCCACATCGACAGTGTCATTTCCATCCCATCCGTTCAATGGAACACTGTTGATTACCATATAATGATTGACTAACACCACTTGTTTCAGATGGAAAGAGTCTTGATTGAAGCAGCACCTTCCGGATATTGCCAGCACCGAAACAGTGATTTCGTTTATTGGCTGCAATGTAAGGTATCTGTGCTCCTCGTCTCTATGAAATGGAATGCCTAGATAATTGTCACCCTGTCACTGTGAAAGATGAGATTAAATGTAGAGGTTCTCACTTATGGGCAGCTGTTTATAAACGCCCCACAGTACCGGAAACTCTTCCAGTTTCTACATATTGTGAGGCCTTCCACATTTTTATCAATAAGAAACACTCCCTCTGTATAAGCTGCGTGGTAGTTAATTTTTTCTGCACGTAAGTGTGCTATTTTTCTCGTTATGATAGCTTCCTACCCGTCAGCCTCCTAGAGAATGGAACTGTTGTGTCGGAACGTGATGGGATTTCGAAAGAATTACCAGCAAGGGTGTGTAACTTGGCAGGGGTCATCTCTTACTCATCGAAATCAGGTGGATTCAAATGCTATATCTCAAAGGCTGTAAGATTCATGAGAATATGGTGGGTAGTTGACACTGTGACGAAAGGCGAGTTGAGAGTTGAGCTCTATAGTGTTTTTTTAAGCATTGTGCGCCAGAATTTTACAGCCTCTCACATACCAACAGTGTTCTCTGGTGAGGGGGGATGGTGGCGGAGCTGGTGTAGCTGTGAATTATGCCAGTTGGTCTCCGAATCTCAAAGTGAACAGGAAAAACTTGTTATTCCCACCAATAAATTAGAATTTTCAAATATTTTCTGATTTTCCCGCCAAAATGCGAATTTCTCCCCATTTCCAGGCTGGGGGAGGGGTTGTGGAGGGAGGGTCACGCCTCACCTTGGCTAAACACATGATGTTATCAATGGGTGGTGGGTTAATTAACTGATCAATGAAACTATTTGCGTAATTAATTTGATATCAAGATTGCTCCACAAATCCGTTTTCCCCACTGTTGATGGGTTCCATAGGATTGCCTTTAGGCGAATTTGGTCGCGGGCATATCAAAGTGAGTTCTCTATAATGCTCCTCAAACCGATGTGGTATAGTGCCTGGTAACTATGCTGCTTAAAGATGACATCGCTGTCGGTAAAGTACATCAAACATGAAGGGATGCAGGTTTGCAGCTGCCAGCCTGTCTTCGATTACTACCACGGGTCCCACGCAAGGGCGCAAGAATGTCTTCCATAGCATAATATTGCTCCCACCAGTCTGCACCCGTAGCGCGCTGTAGGGTTCGAGCCGCCGTTTACTTCGGTGACGGAGTTTGTGGAGACGACCATAGACCTAGTGTAACAAAAATATGATTCACACTAAGAGCCGACATGTTAGAGAGAAACCAGTATGAATAATATTATACTGAAGCTAGGACAACTCAGTTCCAAGTTCATTTAGTGGTTTAAAACATGTACTAATGGTCGCCAGCCAATCCAGGTAATGAAAAGTGAAGTATTGGAAAGCCGAAGTATGAATTTTGCCTACTTTCTTGCTACTGTTTAAGTTACTTCTTCAAATAGATATAATTCCACGTAAACAGTGTTGGACTACTCCATTATACATTACGTTTATGAAAGACAAAAAGGCCAGTGGATAACTGCAAGGAAGCTAAATCAATTTGGCAAGGGGGGAGCTTTAGAAAAACACTTTCCATAATAAACAAACTTAAATAGTAAAATACTTAGATACTAAAGCTCACACTTTTAATGCTGAAAATTTCACTTCAAGAAAACCTCTTTATTACTGTAATTTACTTTCAGAAGCTATTATTCTTTGAACTAACTATGTATAGTCATTTAACACATTCTAGTAACTAGGCTTCACTCTGATTCAATTTTACGTAAGCAAACTTTTACTAATACACTTTGCAATAGTTAAGAAAATTTTTTCGTTGTTTGTACAAAGAAACAATTTAAATGGTATCTCTTTATATTAACTTGGCGCTTCATAAGTCTGTAAAACAGGATACTCGGATTAATGAAACACCAGCAAGTAACCATATACAGGTGTATGATTAGGATGAAGTAACAGGGTAAACTAGTTTCTTTAAAGTTCAAGAATGGTTATTAAAACAGATTTCAAATTACATATTCAAGCTTTATAAGAGTAAAATATAAAAAAGTCTCATCTGGTGGCTGTAGGCTTGGGTATGGCGAACAATTATGACGGCTTCACTACCCTCAGTACGGCCTGCAAGTATCTTGCTGTATGGGCTTAATTTCTCTTTTGGCGTCGTTCAGTTTTACATACAGCAGTTAACAACTCGCAGGTATGCTGTAAGCCATTTTCAGTCTTCTTCCAAGGAAATGTTTGAGCAAATTTGCAGGCAAAGCTTCTCCTGCTCCACAAGGATGTTTCGTCAATCAATCACTGCTACCTACAGACTGTGTAGGTAGCGCGTCAATTTGTCGTTGCCACCTTTTCCACTCCCCACAGCCACATTCTTTCCAAACAAAAGCACATTGGCTCTTATATAAGACCTATTTCTTCCATTGTTCCTAAGCGCGACCATTTATAAATTGTCAAATTTACATCAACTTGCACAGTTTATACACACAAATATTTTTAAATACAAAACGTCATCAGAAAATTATTTAACACAATAAACAATTCAGATAGTATTTTTCAAACATTACTGACACACAATGCAAAGAACTTCAGACTCCAGTACAGTACATATTACTTTACATCTACAGAAAATATGCACTCCTGGAAATTGAAATAAGAACACCATGAATTCATTGTCCCAGGAAGGGGAAACTTTATTGACACATTCCTGGGGTCAGATACATCACATGATCACACTGACAGAACCACAGGCACATAGACACAGGCAACAGAGCATGCACAATGTCGGAACTAGTACAGTGTATATCCACCTTTCGCAGCAATGCAGGCTGCTATTCTCCCATGGAAACGATCGTAGAGATGCTGGAAGTAGTCCTGTGGAACGGCTTGCCATGCTATTTCCACCTGGAGCCTCAGTTGGACCAGCGTTCGTGCTGGACATGCAGACCGCGTGAGACGACGCTTCATCCAGTCCCAAACATGCTCAATGGGGGACAGATCCGGAGATCTTGCTGGCCAGGGTAGTTGACTTACACCTTCTAGAGCACGTTGGGTGGCACGGGATACATGCGGACGTGCATTGTCCTGTTGGAACAGCAAGTTCCCTTGCCGGTCTAGGAATGGTAGAACGATGGGTTCGATGACGGTTTGGATGTACCGTGCACTATTTAGTGTCACCTCGACGATCACCAGAGGTGTACGGCCAGTGTAGGAGATCGCTCCCACACCATGATGCCGGGTGTTGGCCCTGTGTGCCTCGGTCGTATGCAGTCCTGATTGTGGCGCTCACCTGCACGGCGCCAAACACGCATACGACCATCATTGGCACCAAGGCAGAAGCGACTCTCATCGCTGAAGACGACACGTCTCCACTCGTCCCTCCATTCACGCCTTCGCGACACCACTGGAGGCGGCTGCACGATGTTGGGGCGTGAGCGGAAGACGGCCTAACGGTGTCCGGGACCGTAGCCCAGCTTCATGGAGACGGTTGCGAATGGTCCTCGCCGATACCCCAGGAGCAACAGTGTCCCTAATTTGCTGGGAAGTGGCGGTGCGGTCCCCTACGGCACTGCGTAGGATCCTACGGTCTTGGCGTGCATCCGTGCGTCGCTGCGGTCCGGTCCCAGGTCGACGGGCACGTGCACCTTCCGCCGACCACTGGCGACAACATCGATGTACTGTGGAAACCTCACGCCCCACGTGTTGAGCAATTCGGCGGTACGTCCACCCGGCCTCCCGCATGCCCACTATACGCCCTCGCTCAAAGTCCGTCAACTGCACATACGGTCCACGTCCACGCTGTCGCGGCATGCTACCAGTGTTGGAGCTCCGTATGCCACGGCAAACTGGCTGACACTGACGGCGGCGGTGCACAAATGCTGCGCAGCTAGCGCCATTCGACGGCCAACACCGCGGTTCCTGGTGTGTCCGCTGTGCCTTGCGTGTGATCATTGCTTGTACGGCCCTCTCGCACTGTCCGGAGCAAGTATGGTGGGTCTGACACACCGGTGTCAATGTGTTCTTTTTTCTATTTCCAGGAGTGTAGTACCAATATGCGAAATTTTAAAGCAAAAACAAATAATGTTATACAAGATCCCTGCATGACACAACACCTTCGCTGTAGTTGAATGTGTTGTGGAGCTCCGTTTCGATTGGATATTTCCTGATGCATTTCGTTTCCTAGCGATTTTTTGGTTGTTAGGAACTAGACATTTAAAGCAACAGTGTTCCACTTCGCAACCGCTTGACTGATTTTAAAGTGCGAACAATGCCCTCTGAACCTTCTTGAATATAAAAGGGGGAAACTTTCTCGAAGCCGTCTACTGTCCTTCTAGCAATCAAAAACACAATCTGCGCAGCAGCATGAGTCCTGTTAAAATAAACATAATAAATCTGAATAATCTGTGAATCAGGAGGAATGACTAAACAAGTCCTCTTGTTAGACTGTGTGTTGGTAGCCACCAGTGGCCCACCTACTCCCCTGAGAGGAGGAGGAGAAAATGTTGAGGGTTCCATCTTAGTCCAATGACTAGTTAGGAAAATATGGGTCAACCTAGACGGAGTCACGCATGCATAGGTAAGCTTTATACAACCGGGTGCGACAGTTTCCCTAGAGGTTGCGCGCTAACGACAGTTCCACCTTAATAGCCACGCATCTCATTGGTGAGCAGCCCACCTTGAGATTGTCGGTTTTTTTGTATGGGTTTTTACCATCCTCACGATCCTGGCTGTCACGTCAAGATCCCCATTTCCTGTGGAACACATCGTTCCCCTGCCGCACCGTACACTGGTCGCCGAAGCATGCCCAGAGCTTACGGTGACAGAGGACTGGCCGCGTTTACCAGCTCCCAGATCAGGAGCTCCAGGGTCGGAAAGCCTGCGCACAGTAAGCGAATGCTGAACCCCTGATCGCTCTATTAAAATTGTTGCGGTTTATTCTAACCTCAATTCCCTCCTTTATAATGGAATTCCAATGAGGTGACACAACGGGCCAAGGCTATTATATTTTCAAATTCAGTTTCATATCAGTTTTCTGGTAATATTCAGTTATGGCCGACTTCTCGTGCTCTCTTCTTCTAAAATGTTAAATGTGCTCAGTACAACATTCAACAACAGCACGAATAGTTTGATCTCTATAGCTACCGCTGCATTCGCAGGGGACACCATCCTCACGGAGCACTCGAAGAACTATATCATCATTAAGAGGGCGTAACATACTCCATATCGCAGAGGCGGGACAGTACACTGGTCTCAGCCTATGTCTCTGCAGCTCACGTTATAACATGCTGCTCGTTGCCCAAGAGTATGGCAGGAACGCAACGAACTTGGCCTCTTCGGGCGATTCACGAGGCATTTTTTGTCTGTGGCATCTGAAATCCTGTGCAGTGTCTCCATTGTTGTAACTATTCTCCCTGAACTCGAATCTCAAATTTTGCAATTCATACTGTGGATGTCGACAAAAACAATGTTTGCACTTTGTATTATCGTTTTCAGTGGCGTTTTTCTTGTGTACAGAATGTTGAGTACTATTGGCGTCCAAGTACCAGGGAGTGCACGTTGGTCCCCTGCACACCGAATAACCAAACTAGCCTCCTGCCTTCTGCCTAACTAAAACATCCAAGAACGGTAGTTTAACTTCAATCGCCGTCACAATAGTAAATTTAATGCTGCGATGGACGCCGTTCATGTGATCGACGAACTGTTTCAGTGTATTTACACCATGAAAGTGCCGTTGACATACAGTAGGAAGGAAAACGAACACAACGTCGCAGAATTCCTCAAAGTACGCTATAAAGAAGTTAACCAGAGAAAGTTGTCACCTCATCTGCGTGCCATCTATCAGCTCATAATATTCGTGGTGGTACAAGAAGTACGTCATCGTTGGGGCATGATGGAACAACTTGACAATACCGAGTGGAAACTGTTGTGTCTAACGTTCCAGCATGTCTTATACTGGCACCCTCGTAAAAACTGATACTATATGCAAACTAACCATGGTGTTGTTTTGGCCTATCCTCATTTTCGTGAGTGTCTCAACCAAGGTTTGCGAGTTAACAATGTGGTGTTCACAACGTCCTAATTTGGGTACTAACAACCATACCGAATGTTGTGCCAATCTGTAGGTGGCTGAACTGATTGCACTAACAATGGACCCAAGAGAGACTCCATCCGTGTGTATTTGAGAGGTCTGGCAGCCCATGGCATTTGTTTCTTCAGCACTTCGTCTGGCATACTAGAGCCCTATAACACCAGCCCAGCTTTTCTGGCGATGGCCTGTATTGGACTGCAACTAAGCTTCCGGTATGTATCAACCTCTAATACCTCTAATAAATGTAGAACTTTAAGATGCTAGTCTTTAGAGTTCAGAACCACAGTGGGAGGTGATTGTGTGTGTGTGAGGGGGGGGGGGGGGGAGTGAGGGCGGAGAGGGGGATGGAACCAGTGGATAGAATAGTGCCTTGCACAGTGACAAGTGAGTACTGGACCACACAGTGCCACAACACCAAAAGGATGGCCATCGTTAAGTCCACATAGCTGTATTGGGCCGTACTATTTCACCCACAGTTTTGGCTCTACACTGTAATGCTGCAAACAGCGTCTACCAGTCGTTACAGACGGTTCAACCCTGTGCGGCGTGGGTTGAACTAGTGACAATGGGTCACCTTCCACTGCCCATCGGCCCAGTAACCAAAACTGTTTTTATGTTGTAATTGTCACGTCTACGCCAAAGGTGGTATTCTGAGTGCCAAAACGTAATATCTTAGGACGAGTTAGGATTTTACTTGCAGTACAGTGAGACCCACAGCGTTTTAGACACCACTGAAGTTACCGCAGCCTTTGTTGTTGAATGACATATTGGATAAACGTCAGATTTGGTGGTTTGTGTACCAGATGATAGAAAACTCATTTTCAGCTATTAAGTGTTGAGGGCAACATGAATAGCAACTTTGTGCGTAACTGAGTGGACTGGTTTACAAAAACAGCGATTTGCCCAAAGATTCATTAGTTTTAGTTCGTTTATATATTATTAATTTGTAGTTTATGTATTGAATTTTAACTGATGATGATCGCTAGTCTGGAGCTAGTAATACAGCATTAAAATAGAATTATTGTTCCCTGCAGTATTTAAAGTGGTGCGTAGTATTGGTGCCAACGACGACCTTTTCGGAGTGCTAGATTTTGAACGTAGAACTACAGTGGAGGCAATGCTAAATTCAGGAAGATACATATTTGTCCAAGAGACCTGAAAGCACCGTCAAGTAACACGTCAGCCCCTTAGTTTTTTTTTTTTCATTTGTGTGCTATAGTAACTTTTGCTGAGTTGCTAGATAAACGATACCTTCCTACACATCTCCCGGATATCGACAGCTGAGTTACTTCTCCTGAGTTTACTGAAGGCTGATGAACACCACCTAGGTTTCAACGACTTACAACAGAAGAACAGCTTAAACAATTGTGGTGGTTTTGAAAACAATAATAACAAAAATTTATTTCTATGGAATGCGCAACTTACACTCAGTAATAAAAAAAGGTTCTCGCGAGACTGTAACGCGATTTTAACTACAACGGGCAACCACAAATTAATAATAGTTCTGGCTGGTTTTGTCCAAAAGATAATAAGCTATGTTTATTTTGCTTACTTTGTGAATTAAAGCCAAGAAGAGTTCTTCTAGTTATAAATATTACTGCTTATACAATACACAAAAATTTTGCAGCCTGCTGTTTATTGCTACTACTGCCGATGCTTGCGTCGTGAAGTACGTCACTAACGTGGTAGTACTAGGCAGTTTACCTCACCTAATATTATGTTCCTCTTTCTCCACAACTGACTGCATATTTATTCATTTCATACTGTTAGCAAATAACTTATTTTAACTGCTATTAACGAAAATATTTCTTTTTCGTTCTGACGAAACCACATAAATTTATTTCTAACTCTGTGAAAATAAAGGAAAAGAGCAGCAAACTGGAGAATGGGAAGAAACGAGAGAGAGAGAGAGAGAGAGAGAGAGAAGAAGGGAGAGAGAGAGAGATAGAGAGAGGGAGGGAAGGGGGAGAGAGGGTAGCAGGACGGAATGACGGCATGTGGACCCAAAATGGACTGCAGTTAGGATTTTAAGTAAATTGGCTCAATATATCTCCCGGTTTTCGGGGGACTGCAGGGTGTTACAGCAGGCAGAGGCAATATAAGTAGCTATTATTTTTGGGAAAGTGAATTTTAATTGCGTGCCGTATGGTGGTCTGGGATTGGATACCCACTCGCCTCTGCTCCGCAGTGGGCAGCAAAGCCCTTTCGTTCCACATTTCTTGACTAAAGCAACGTGACTCTGGTCTTCCTACAGAGCTCGGATTTAGGACTAACAAAAAGCCATCGTGCACTAGTGGTTCTGTTGAGGGACACGGCGAAGCGTAGAGATTTCCTGTATAAGGCACTATTCCTCACAATACCGCTAATTTTCTCTGATGAAAGCTAATTAACATTTTACCTTGAAACAAATGCAGATTATTGAACACATAGTTTTGCAAGAAATATATCTCATTCTTATTTCAGCAGGCTTGTGATGTTTGGTTGAAGGGCCATCACCTACAATTCCCAATTCTTTTGGTTGTTCTGAATCCATATGTGGACATCACCACTCGAAGAGCCTATGAAGTTAATTAAAGCTCTAAGAAACGACTCTCAATGATATCTAAGGTTCGTCGTTGCGTTCATTCTCAATGTGTTTGTAGATTCTCCTCTCCAATATAACCTACTACTTCCTCTTCTATGCTATAGGAGATGAAATCTAAAACGCAGACAAAATTTGTATAGAGCCTTACGGCTTTGTATTCACGAATACAAGTGCAAAAAGACTTCAGATGCTAATGCACAGCGATGTACAGTAACAATTTTTCAACTATGGGGAAATGCTGTTGCTGAAACCATATAAATCACCTGGTACTTTTATAACAACGTGCTTGACTAGACTGTATTACCTACTGAGAAGAAGGTAATTAATTTAATGAGAATGAATCATGAAGCCGCACACGCCTGAAGAATGACTATGTTCACAAAGTCCCACGTTTAGCATGTAATCCTCAACATTCAGTTAATTATGGCTGACCATCAGATTACTAGCACATGGCCTACGGGCGTGGCATCAGAATTTTGAGTTACACTAGTAGCGCTTGTGGAGGTATCTCGTCCCTAAGATTGCTTCACTTAAAAACTGAATCTGTGACCTCTAACGACCTAGAGATCTGTTTTATGAAATACCAACCCCAGTCTTTATTTACCTCACGTTAACAGCCTTTCAGCTCTCGGTATCAGATACACGATGATGTTCTGGAAGTTATAAAAAAAAAAAAAAAGATTTATATAGGGGTATTGCTATCGGCTCCTGATGTATATAGAAGTTGTTGCGGACTCAGCACAACTCCTAAAGACATTTTATATATTGGTAATTTCTTAATAAACTCTCCATCGTCAGCTGTGATAATATTACGAGAGAGATTTGTCATAAATGTAGATATATTTCACTCCGTACAAGCCCATTCCCAACACTAGTTCAAGGCAGCAAACCTTATAGTGGTCATTAAGGAAACAACTGTCTTTGAGCACAGATCATAGGAAAACGTCCTAACAATTCAGAAATGAACCTGGCGGTGTTTTTGGTACGTATGGAGAAGATAAATGGAAATTAAAGATGTTAGAAGAAACGGCGAATAGTATAAACCATTACGATGTGTACAAGTAGAGTGATCGTACTAGAGAAGTTTCACACAGGAACAAGTCTAGAAAGTAAATATCTAAACTTCTTTTTAGTCAGTTCTCGGACCCCAGACGAACCATTCAATTACTTTTACTCCACACTTCCATACTGAGAGTCTTTAGTAGTGTTAGAGCACCAGACTTGCATTCAGAACGAACAGGTTTCAACTCAGCTTATTGTCACACAGACCTAAGTGTTGCATCATTTTTGTAAGTAACTTAATGTGAATGATAGGGCAGCTTCACTGAAGAAGCTATGTCTGAAGTTTTGTCCTGTTTTCCGGATCGAGTTTTTATTCCGTCTCTAACGACCAGAAATGAGTTGTATGGAAACAGTAAAACGTTCTAATCATCAAACAATTATAGTTTAAATGAGCTTGAGCTCACTTACAACGAAACATTATTTTTCCTTGTTTCTTCTCGATACTTTTCAAATGAGTGTGAAACATATAAGGTGCCTTCAAAACAAATGAGCTGGAGGCAGTAAAATGAAAAGTGAAATAATTGCTTGTAGCTCCGTCTCAAGTTTCATTAAAAATGTAGTTTTGAACACCTAAGTGTGTTTCCAAACCATCCGTATCGTAACTTTGACATTACAGGTGAAAGTCTTTGAACAAAAACTGGCCCAACACTGAATATTAAAGCGGCACTACGGCCGACTCAACTACAATAAGTAGACCACACAGGACAAGCATTGGAGAACTGTAGCATGCTGAAAGTTTGTAACAAAGAAAACTGCTAAAGGAATCCTAACTCCACTGCCTATGGTTGACGGTGTGGTCCACGTAAGAGCACTGAGTTCTGAAACTCACTGCTAGAGGGCCATGGCCGCACACCCACTTGACGCGAGACCGAGTGTGTACACGCGTCGACCGTCCACTCCACTCGGCAATGCTGAAAATAACGGTACAAGTGTACTGACAGCACTGCATATCCCTTGCAATTCGGCCCCTCTCGCCGGAGCTTCGAGTCCACCCTCGGGCATGTGTGTGTGTGTGTGTGTGTGTGTGTGTGTGTGTGTGTGTGTGTGTGTGTTGTTCTTGGCATAAGTTAGTTTAAGTTACTGGAAGTAGTGTGTAAGTCTAGGTACCGATGACCTAAGCAGTTTGGTCCCTTAGGAATTCACACGCATTTGAACATTCCCTTGCATTTCCGGTGTTCAGTCTGAACTCTGGGGCAATAGCTACTACCGTTAACTCCTCTGTCTTCATTAATAAATGCATCCGTCTGGTAGGCAATGGTATCATCAATGCAGTGTGGCCTGCCAGATCGTTCATCATCGCCAACGACATCCTTCCTTTCTTCAATCGCTTGTGCCACACATTAGCGTTTCTAACGGACATGCAGTGCTCTTCGTATACTTGTGCCACTCCATAATGAATTTCCGTTCCCCGCACTACTTCCGCTGTCAAGGAACACACCACACCCCTTTACTCTTCTTTTGAAGCCTCTAGTTCCTCGTATTAAGCGCAACTGAATGCAGTAGAGGGTCGACGCCAGCACGTAATAGCTCTGTCGACAACTGTGTGTGTGTGCCAATATCATTCTAGAGGCGAGTTATGAGCCCCAGTGCTCTCGTAACGATCACACTCTCTTCCATAAGCACTGATATTATGGTATTACGATCCCTTTCGCAGTTTTCATTTTACAGCAAGTGGCTCGTTCCTTTATGAATGTATGTTACACAATGTGTACTTAACAGTGACTGCTTAGTACTCGTATAATCAGGATTTAATCTTTCCGCCTATTTCCGCAACATACGCTACACTGTTTCATATTTAGGGTCAACCCCCCATCCCTGCATGATTCATCAATTTTCTGAAGTTTTTCCTGCACTTCGCTATAACCATCTGGAGCTGGACTTGCTACATACAGCCACACTGTGCGCCATATGGAGCTACGGAAGTCTTCTTCAGTTTATTTATATATATCATGATCAGTATCGGCCTTATAAAACGCCTCTTAGTCGATGATGTAGGCATCTGCTGTCTAATGCCTTCTGGCTCTCATGGTCAAGCAGAGGAGGCTGAGTTTCAAATGGCCGCTGTTTGTGGAATCGATGGTGATTCTTAAGAAGAGATATATCTGCTGCAAAATGGTTATAATATTCGAACGTAGAACACCTTCAATTGCCAACGGCCTTGCCGAAGTGGTAACACCGGTTTCCGTCGGATCACCGCAGTTACGCACTGTCGCCTGGGCTAGCACTTGGATGGGTGACCATCCAGTCTAACGAGCGCTTTTGCCAAGCGGGTGCACTCAGCCCTTGTGAGGCAAATTGAGGAGCTACATGACAGACCAGTAGCGGCCCCGGTCTCGTAAACTGATATACGGCCGGAGAGCGGTGTGCTGACCACATGCCCCTCCATATCCTCATTCAGTGACGCTTGTGGACTGAGGATGACACGGCGGCCGGTCAGTACCGTTAGGCCTTCATGGCCTCTTCGGGTGGAGTTTAGTTATTAGAACATGTTTCATGATCCTGCGAGGACTTCCTCAAAAGTAATGCGTCCGAAATTTTTATGTGAAAATTCTGAATGCTTTTTAAATAAAACAAACCTTACTAACTTCTACATCTTTATATTTCATATCTACACATTTGCAGCCTTATTCCGCAAGAGGGTTCCAAACTATAGCCTGTAACATGACGGTGTGTAATCTTACTATGTCGGTGCGTCAAGGACAGCGCATTATAATCAGATTTCATCTACATCTACATGGATACTCTCTATTATTCCAGTCTCGTCTAGCGCGTGGAAAGAATGAACATCTATATCTTTCCGTATTTTATCGTGGTAATCGTTCCTCTCTATGTAGGTCGGTGTCAACAAAATATGTTCGCATTCGGAGGAGAAAGTTGGCGATTGGAATTTCGTGAGAAGATTCCATAGCAACGAAAATGCCTTTCTTCTAATGATGTCCAGCCCTAATCCTGCATCATTTCGGTGACACTCTTTCCCATAATTCGCGATAATACAAAACGTCCTGTATTTCTTTGAACTTTTTCGATGTATTCCGTCAGTCCTGTCTGGTAAGGATCCCACATCCAGCAGCAGTATTCTCAAATAGGACGGACAAGCCTAGTGTAGGCAGTCTCCTTAGTAAGTCTGTAACATTTTCTAAGTGTCCTGCCAATATAACGCAGTCTTTGGTTAGCCTTCCCCACAACATTTTCTATGTGTTCCTTCCAATTTAAGTTGTTCGTAATTGCAATACCTAGGTATTTAGTTGAATTTACGGCTTTTAGATTAGACTGATTTATCGTGTAACCGTAGTTTAACGAGTTCCTTTTAGCACTCATGTGGATGACCTCGCACATTCCGGTATTTAGGGTCAACTGCCACTTTTCGCGCCATTCAGATATCTTTTCTAAATCGTTTTGCATTTTGTTTTGATCTTCTGATAACTTTATTAGTCGATAAACGACAGCGTCATCTGCAAACAACTGAAGATGGCTGCTCATATTGTTTCCCAAATCGTTTATATAGATAAGAAACAGCAAAAGGCCTATAACACTACCTTGGGGTAGTTTTTTTGTTTTACTCGATGACTTTCCGTCAATTACTAATAACTATGACCTCTCTGAAAGGAAATCACTAATCCAGCCACATAACTGAGACGATATTCCATAAGCACGCAACTTCACTACGAGCCGCTTGGGTGGTACAGTGTCAAAAGCCTTCCGGAAATCCAGAAATACGGAATCGATCGGAAATCCCTTGTCAATAGCACTCTTCATGTGAATAAAGAGCTAGTTGTGTTTCACAGGAACGATGTTTTCTAAACCCATGTTGACTGTGAGTCAATAGACCGTTTTCTTCGAGGTAATTCATAATGTTCCAACACAATATATGTTCCAAAATCCTGTTGTAATTTAGTGGATTACTCCTACTACCTTTCTTGAATATTGGTGTGACCTGTGCCACTTTCCAGTCTTTGGTTAGGGATCTTTCGTCGAGCGAACGGTTGTATATGATTGTTAAGTATGGCGCTAATGCCACAGCATGCTCCGAAAGGAACCTAATTGGTATACAATCTGGACCAGAAGACTACTCCGAGGATATTTACTTCTACTTTACTCATGTTGGCAGCTGTTCTCGATTCGAATTCTGGAATATTTATTTATTCTTCTTTTGTGAAGGCATTTCGGAAGGCTGTGTTTAGTAACTCTGCTTTGACAGCACTGTCTTCGATAGTACCTCCATTGCTATCGCGCAGAGGAGGCATTGATTGTTTCTTGCCGCTAACATACTTCACATACGACCAGAATCTACTGGGTTTTCTGCCAAATTTCGATTTCCAAATCGAATAATAAGTTCGTCCACACATGGAGCACTCTCCCTTTGAGCATGACAAAGCCATATCAAACACGAGTGCTGCGAAATCTACAACAATCCGACGCCTTGGTTTAAGTGTCTTCGATCATCCTCCACACAGTCTCAATTTGATCGCATCCGATTTTCATCTGTTTCCGTAACTTAAAGGACACTTTCGAGTACTTCACTTTGCTAGTGATGAGGCGGTGGAAGCAGAGGCGAGGTTGTGACTCCGTCAACAAAGTCAACCATTCTATGCTGACGATATCAACAAAGTGGTCTCTCGTTGGGAAATGTTGTCATAGTTAGTGTGACTATGATGAGAAATAAATATGTAGACATGAACACCAAAGATGTAGAATATTAATAATGTTTCTTTTATTTAAAATGCTTTAACAGTTTTCATATAAATAATTCGGAAGCACTGCTTTTCAGCGCGCCCTCTTACAATAGACCGAATTTGGCAAGATATTCGTTTAGAAATATACAATTGTCCGATGCTCTTACATTAACTCGGGATTGCTGAGAACTTTCTCCCAGTCGGCTGAAACGCTTGCTTTATCATACGTCCTACGATAAAGTGCACCAGGAAAGAGGAGGGGACAGGAATGAGTGTAAATAGGGTCGTACAGATACCCCACAAGTACAGCCTCCTTTGAGCGACTTCGTATAATCTTCTATTCCGCAAGTACATCTCTGACTACATATCATTCGCTATTCCCCAACTATACCTACATCGACATACGCATATATACTGCGCAAGCCTCTTTAGAGAACGTGGCAGAGGACTCTTCGTATTAATATTAGTGCTTCTGCGTCCTGTTATATTCAGGTACTGAGTCAGAGGAGCATGATTCTCGATATGCCTCTGTATTCACCCTCATCCGCCTTATCCTTGTGACATCGCCACCAAATATGTGATAGTGGCAGCGGAAATTTGGCACATTCTTCCTTCAGCACCGGTTCACTAAGTTTGTCCAAAATAGTTTCAACGGAGCAACTTCGTTTTCCTTACAAAAGTCGACTTCCTTTTTTATGGGTTGTATTGACCTATTATAGTCCCAGAACCGCGGTCCTCACTTCATTCGATGCCGGCTACCATTTCACCGGCTGATATCTCCATACACTGGAGAGTATTCTAGATATGTAATTTCTTTTACAGATGCCTTTAACATTTCGAAGACCCTTCTCAGGTACCTTCCAACAAACCCATATTTTACGTTACTACCGATTCCACATGTTCGTAGCATTTAATACCCCTTCTGAGTCTCATCCCAAATCTTCTAGATGAAGCGACGGGCTACATTTTATCTTCGCTAATCTTTCAATTGGATCATGATTGGCTATCTCTCATTGTTATGAGTATTATCTTCCATTGAGCCTCTTATGAAGAGAACTGACATTCAACTACCGTCATGTAGGTAATATTACCGTCAGCGGATTATATTATAGTGCTGTTAACCCTATTTGAAAAATAATTTATGTATGTTCACAAGATAGTTGGTCTCATTACACCTCATTGAGGCTCACCGGATGTTGCTCTCGTTTCTGTAGGGAATTAGCCACCCGCTATGTGGTAACGACCTCTACTAGTCAAAAATTTATCGAGCCAAACGCATACCTGTTAAAATAGTCGAATGATCATATCTTTGTTGTTACTCCACAATGTCGTGCAGTACGTACGCAATTCGGAAAGTAGTAAGACCGAATCTACGTGATCGTCGATATTCGTGCGCTGTTTCAAAAGAGTAATCGAAGTACTATCCACCTCAGCGAAACGATTTCGGAAAACAGAACGAAGTAATTCAGGCTTCTCTCTGTAATTATTCGATTCTGTGCCGGCGTGATCCCAGAGCGAGTGAATGGATGCATTTGTGCCATTTCCTGTCTTTACGTAACATCAAAATTTCTAGAGATTTTTTGTCAGCTCTATAGCTAGAATTTTATTTTAGACTCCATAAATTTCTTCTCTCATTGCTATCCTTACGTTCATTTTGATGCCATTTTGCTTTTTTGTGTCACTGAGGCTCTCACTGAAATTTGATTTCATTTTTACTTTCTAACAAGGCTGTTGGATAGCGGTATTTATAATCCATCACAACCTTATTCTGCACATACTTGTATGAAACGTATTGTTCAATACTCTGAAATTTTATCCATAGTTACTCATCTCTTTCAGAACAACAGGAGAACTTTTATATTCGCTGCTCAGACGAAAAACCCAGGCTAGGCGTAACTATTTCCTACGCTTCTTAACATTCCTTTTAACAACTACAGTTATTGGCACTACAACAGCTATATGGTCACTCATCGCTTCCTTTATGTTATCTTAACTAAACAGTTTCTCTGTGCCTATCAACAGGAAACCTAAAATCTACATTTGAGAGGCTTTCCCTTCTCAGCTCAAGGAGATTTGCAGATGAGACGTTTAGCACATCACATGAATCTCTGCTACCTGTTCTAATAACACAAATCTCCTTGATTACAGCTGATAAGCAAAAATCTCATCCTATTACCACAGCATGATCATAAAATATATCTAAGACTTTCTTCAAGATTTATCAGAAGCGGTTTGTCTCTGCAACGTCTGAGGTAGTGGTCTGTAAAAGCATTTGAACAACCTCTGGTGCTTGCCTTACGCAAGTTATTTTGCATTGTCAACCTTCCTGAGCGTTGGCGAGATGATTAACCCAATTATAAAAGAAATACTGGATGAAATCTGCCACACTAAAACAATTCCAGAAAACTGGAAGTTTGTATTAATTCACCCTCTGTATAGAAAGGGGGAAGCAGATGGCGGTAATTACAGAGGAGTCCGCGGATAGTAAACGGGTTGGAGGAAATCAGGCTGGATTTAGGAGGAGATTGTGTCCAGAGCCTATTCTAAACCTTAAACAAATAATTACGTATATGAAAATATGAAGTAAAAATACAGTGCTAATATTTGTTGATATTAAAATAGGCGGAGATTACCTCTTAAGAAACCCTGGAGGAATTTGCTACAGATATAAAAAACACTGCAAACAAATGAACTCTTCGAAACACCGTATCTGAAGTTAAATTTCTTGGAGCAACATCTTTCCCTTTCCAAATAGTATCAGCAGCCAGGCAAGGAGACCATTTGTTACCAGTATTATTAACCATGTTTAAGGTTTAGGATTTGCTGTGGACACAATCTCCTCCTAAAGCTACAACCGAATCGAAAATACAGGAAGAAAACCAAAATGTTAATAACTACTTTAAGTTAGATAGATCAAAGAACCGTTTACTGACGATCTCGTGATAATAGATGGGGCCTCATAGAACGAAAGAAATACCAGAAATTATGAATGGAACAACTGAAAAGGCAGGTCTACAAATAATGTTAGAAAGGACATAATATAGGACCAACGAGGGTAACATACTATGAATTTTAAAAAATGTGGCAACATCATGAAAACTGACAACTTTAAATTTCTGGGTGGAAGTATAAACTCAAACATTTTAAAGGAAGCTGTTATAGTCATAACTGAATAACTTAGAAGAGCATACATGAAAGAGAGTGATCTGCACAATAAAAAATGTTTTATTACGAATGTTAAATTGCTACACTGTAATTCGGTTGTAAAACCAGAAGTCGTCTATGGGTCGGAAACATTACTTTTATCCGGATACAAAATGACATTCGAAGATACGGAACGCTAGAAATAAGAGTACTGCTAAAAACATGAAGTCCAGTCAGGAACAAAAATGGCAATTCGATTTTGGGAGCACGTAAGGAAATATCCACATTCTGTCCTAAAGTAACAGGTGAGGTGAGGAACAGAAGTGCTACACGCTACTGACATCTGGAGAGAATGAAGGAAGACAGGTTAGCAAAGAAGATCCACGCATTTCTCCCGAACAGGCAAAGAAAATGAGTGAGGGGAGGAGGGTCAAGATAAATAAAGGAATTATAAGACCTGCAGACTGAACAGGACCATTACTCACCAAAGACGAATTCAGGAAAATGAAACACACGGAAAAACATCTGGTATCATATGATCAGACGAGAGGAAAGAGCTTATTCTGAGAAGATGAAGGAGGATGAATAAAAAGAGAAATATATCGTTATTTTGTCCTTGATTGGCCTGTAGCAAAAAAAGTCTCAGTAACTATATGAAGCATCAGTTTCTTAAAGTCATTTCGTGTGGACTTTCACCAGTATACTGTAGTTACTTTTGTAGGGTCTCGGTGTCTGGTTCATCCCATTCTTAACAAGAGATTATAGTTTTTTTAGTTATTCGTAAACGTTAACGATTTTCTTGTCTATGTCCAAGTCATCTTCGTTAGATCCTAAAATGAAATATTCAATCTTCGCAATATTTTTTTAAAGGCGTCATTTTTACGCTTCTGTGTCATATATGTATATGAGCAGATCATATACAAACAAAGTTGTGTAGAGATAAGGATCCCTGGTGCGTAACAAGTTTGCGTGACAGCGTGACATTTTTAGCCCAGTTACTAACAAAGAATAAGATCTCACTCAGACTTAGAAACAAGCTTAAGTCGTTCCAAACTACTCTGGAAAATCACCTCTCACTTTACTAAGTTTACATGTAATTTACTGAGTCCACTCGATTCAGTCTCTCTACCACCCTTTTCCTCTAAATGGTGCCAGGGCGCTCAGTTTTTTGTCAACTGCAGCTACAGTGAAGGACTGGTCTCACGAAATTCATACGTCACATTAAATCGTATAAGGGCGACTGTGTGCACGATAGATTTCTTCCCGTTAGCGACGGCGACTTGGGCCAAGCCCTTCCACGATACCGAACTAATCCCGCAGACAGATCTCGAGCAGAAAGACACTCCTGTAGTAGGCTTATCGGGACTGGAGGAGCTGCGTGATCGGAGATCGGCGGTCGCTCCGGGACGAGATGTTTGGCCGGTGGCTGCGGGAGTGCGGCCGCGCGGACCAAAGCCGAAGCGACTTCAGAGAGGTCCGCGCGCGGCCACGCCGTCCACGATTTCTCCGCACCAGTGGCTAACTGAAGCGACGGCGACGGCGACCCGCAGATGTTAGCTTTTTTCGTCTCTCTCCGCCGCACCTCTTCTTCCTCCGAGCGCGTGTCTCCATTCGCGCAGCGCAGCGCGCCACTCGGGGACAAGTTCCCGTCCGCCAGCAGCCGACGGGAAACTTGAGCCAGACCACTGCCGCCGCCTCGAGTGGCGGAGCTCTGGCGGCCACTTCTGCAAATGAGAACGACACTCCCGTTTAGTTTCCCTGGCAGATTTCCTCCCCCGCCTCGCAGGCCGCAAGCCTGGCACGCCGTCGGTTGCGGTTTGGCGTGGGAAGCACAGCGCTGCCGGGTGTCGCCGGAGCGTGCTCCGGGGGAGGTTTTCCAGGCTGCCGAGGCTCGCTTTCCTCCCCAGCTGCTCGCGCACTTTCCTAGCCTCGAGGGAGCGCCCAGTGCCACTGTGGTTTCTTTGCCAGTGCGCAGTGAATTAATGAAGGAGAAGATCTCGTGGGTATGGTTTCCGATCTAACATCCAGTGAGGAAAGCAACCGCACCCAAAGAAAACGGGTAGGAAACTTTTTAAATGTTGCCACTCGGTAGATGCCCTGAAAAAGATTCATCAGGGAAACAGGTCTCTAATGTAATGCTTACGGGCGAAATAAAATACACTACTGGTCATTAAAATTGATACAACAAGAAGTAATGCAGATGGTAAACGGGCATTCGTTGGACAAATACATTATACTAGAACTGATACGTGGTTACATTTTCACACAAGTTGGGTGCATAGATCCTGAAAAATCAGTACCAAGAACAGCCACCTCTGGTCGTAATAACGGCCTTGATACGCATCGGCATTGTGTTAAACAGAGCTTGGATGGCGTGCACAGGTACAGCTGCCCATGCAGCTTCAACACGATACCACAGTTCATCAAGAGTAGTGACTGGCGTATTGTGACGAGCCAGTTGCTCGTCCACCATTGACCAGAGGTTTTCAGTTGGTGGGGAATCTGGAGAATGTGCTGGCCAGTCCAGCAGTCGAGCATTTTCTGTATCATGAAAGGCCCACACAGGACCTGCAACATGCGATCGTGCATTATCCCGCTGAAATGTAGGGTTTCGCAGGGATCGAATGAAGGGTAGAGCCACGGGTCGTAACACATATGAAATGTAACGTCCACTGTTCAAAGTGCCGTCAGTGCGAACAAGACGTGACCGAGACGTGTAACCAATGGCACCCCATACCATCACGCCGGGTGATACGCCAGTATGGCGATGGCGATTACACGCTTTCAATGTGCGTTCACCGTGATGTCGCCAAACACGGATGCGACCATCATGATGCTGTAAACATATCCTGGATTCATCTGAAAAACGACATTTTGCCATTAGTGCACCCAGGTTCGTCGTTGAGTACACCGTCGCAGGCGCTCCTGTCTGTGATGCAGCGTCAAGGGTAACCGCAGCCATGGTCTCCGAGCTGATAGTCCATGCAGCTGCAAACCTCATCGAAATGTTCGTGCAGCCATGCGGGTAAGATGCCTGTATCTCGACTGCTAGTGATACGAGACCGCTGGGATCCAGCACGGCGTTCAGTATTACCCTCATGAACCCAGCGATTCCATATTCTGCTAAAAGTCATAGGACCTCAACCAACGCGAACAGCAATGTCGCGATACGATAAACCGCAATCACGATAGGCTACAATCCGACCTTTATCAAAGTCGGAAACGTGATGGTACGCATTTCTCCTCCTTACACGAGGCATCACCAGCCAACGCCGGTCAACTGCTGTTTGCGTATGAGAAATCGGTTGGAAGCTTTCCTCATGTCAGCATGTTGTAGGTGTCACCACCGGCGCCAACCTTGTGTGAATGCCCTGAAAAGCTAATCATTTGCATATCACAGCATCTTCTTCCTGCGGATTAAATTTCGCATCTGTAGCAGGACATCTTCGTGGTGTAGAAATATTAATGGCCAGTAGTGTAGCTGATTCACCTGACCTTCCCTTACAGCACACATTAAGCTGTCCTCTCGCTAGACGTGAAGGCATGTTCTGAGATGAACTCGGTTTTCACTATATAATAAAACACAGATTGCTGCTAGTGTAGTTTAGTGATGTATTTGTTTTGATAAATGCATTTCAGTTACACTGCCATCTTCAGATCATCTGTGCAAGGTATATAACATTTTTTATATTTATTATAATGTTGGCGAAGCGTATTATCCGGTATACAAACTTGGTACTTACGTCCATATACCATCGGTGGTCTCTGTCACTATGTATTGTATTACTAGTAATGTAGATGTAGGATTTTTATGCTACAAGGTGTTTCGTGGTTTGTCCTGTAGTTAATCCCTTCCTTGTAATTCGTATAATCTGAAGCTCCGTTTACGCGTACAAGCATTGTTTTCGAAAATGGAATATTACTATATTAGCTACTTTCGAAAATAGGTGCAGATAATCCCGGTGAACGCTACTGGGGTGTCACTGAAATCAAAGGCTCTTAGGAGGCTGTAATGATGGCTTTAAAATTTTTCCATTTGTCCTACAGAAAATATTATTGACAACAAACAATATCAGTTTAAAATATTTGTGATAAATTGAGGTATTATGGGCGACCAGTGATAGAACGTAGCTTGCCGAATTTCTAGTCGTTTATGTTACCAATTACAGTATTTGCACATTAAAATTTGTCTTCCTACCATATTTTTCACGTTTCTTTTAAAACAGACTTTCCAGTCTCAGTTACCGATTAATATTCTCACAGAAATTTCTCGAGTAAAACATCTGCAGAGGCTTGTACAGCAAACCATAAATTTCGCTCTCATATGTCATTTTCCATCATTTCATTGTAACAAACCATGCCAAAAATGACGCGTCCGTTCTATAATTTAGATGACCTGGTGCCATCGAAACAGTTACACCTTCACTGCAAGAAAATTCTAGTATACAATCTCGAAATTTAGCACCTTTCTACTGCGACATACAAAGTTCTCTTATATCGCAATGGTTCAAGTTCCGGTACACGTGGCGAAATTGGAATAGTGTTTTCTCTTTTGTCTGCGTTCGAAAATATTCTGCTGCATTTTTGACGAAGACAATTTCGTCCGACTCCTTGTTCATTTTCACATGTGAGGACTGTGTTCCTCACACTATTCACAGCCGTTCTTCTCAGTGACTGAAGAGACTCAGTGATGAAGAAATTCGACTCATATTGAAAAAAGCGGTTTTAAATCGCCATCAAGTTACGCTGCCACATGATTTCCGTAATTTCCCTAAAAGACGCCAATTGAATGATGGAATGGCGTCTTGAGCAAGGCCAAAACCAATTCTTTTCCATCGCACTGAAATAATGCGCCATCACCGACGACCTCGACGACGACGACGTTGAAGTCTTGTACAGAAAATCGAAAACAAATCAACTCCTGAAGGATTTTAGCTCAACTGCCCTCAGTCTCCAGTGTCTCTAGATCTTGATATCTGGTTCGATGTATAACAGAGCCTGATGGCTCTGATCAGATCAGGTTCACTAAATAAGTATATAAATAAAAACAAGTAAATATTTCTATGAGCAAACAATGCACAACTGAAAAGACATTTTACGCCGAGACAGTCTGTGTGAAGAGCACTGTAAGCATACGGCCACGAATACAGCTTCAGTGAAAGTTGAATACTAACCATTTATATCTCACTCTAGACTATTAATGGCAGTTCCTGCGCAAAACAAGTATGTTAAAGTTAATATAGATGGAAATTATCTTACAGCAAATTCAATAATGAGGAACTGTGGACAGTTATAGGTAAAACACGTCAAATGCTTAGTAAGTCTAAAGCATTTCGAAAAGAGATGTTTCGAAATTAAGTAATAGTCCTCGCTACAGTTTTTTACGTATATACTCCAAATATTACCGTGCAGTTTGTTGTAGTGGTTTATTCATATTGACATTAGCCACTCTCTGTTGTTCCACCCACGTATATATCTACATATTTCATAAAACCATTTTTAATTATCCAAGGTTCATCATTCTAATATTACAAAATAATTCGTAAACAATGTATGTGGCTTAAGGGAAGTCTCCGCTCCTAATGTAGTCATCGTAATTTATATTTATCAGGTTTTTCTTAGAACGCCTGATGTTCTTTCGTTAAGATCATGACCGATTCATTCCTCAGTCCTTGTCCTACTGAACTGGCGCTCCAATTATAATTATCTACGCATATGTCTACCAGTAGCTGAAAACTTATTGGTGGCTTTAAAGCTTGCTCCAGCTCCGTTATCGTTAAATTACAAATTATAAACGAGGGAAATATTTCACTTCCAATCTTTTCTGTCCATAATAGGCGATCTGGTTGTGGAGATATGATACCGATAGTTGCTAAAGGTATCGTTATGTCGCTGCCTGTATCTGATGTGGTGGTCTTCCAATACGGTCTTTTATGTGAGCTGAGGAGAAAATTCCCAACAAAAGCCAAATGGCGCCACCAGTTCTATTCCGTCTGGGTAAGGCCTAGGGAATTTCCGATATCGCCAAGAACATTTGAAATCATATTTCGAGAAGTTCTAGCAGTAGTTATAACATTTTACTGAAGTTCTCTGAGTGAGAGAAAAGTGTTTTGTAGGAGATAACTCACATTTAGGCAAAATCCATTCATTTTATTTCTTAGGTTTGACTGAATGAAGGTTCTGAACATTCAAGCGTTTTCGCACGTGACTTGGAGTTCGTGAAAAAGGGAGTTAGTAAGCAGCCCTCCCGAGTTTAGAAGAAAGTTCGCAGGCTATCTGGGGCGGAGGTGTTGTTTAAATAAATACTGGTTACCGATGAAGGAATTTGGTGAGTCGTAGTAATCAGGAAACTTATTCTTGCGCGATGGAAAAATTACTATGATCCGCAAGTGCCCGAGCGCGGAATTTTGAGCAGTTTGTCCACTTGGGTCGTGTTGGAGCTGGCTCAGTAAGTGTGCATGCGAAAGACAGGCAGTCATCATTTATCAGATCAAGGAGCTCTTCACAAAGCGGCGGTAGTGATTGACGGAAGAAAAATACTTGATGTACTTTAATTAACGTTAGTAAAATATTTTTCGATACTGGTGTGTTTCTAGATCTAAGAGGGAACTTCAAAGAGTAACTTACACATTATTATGGCAGGCCAAGTAAGTTTTTCGGAATTCTGCGCTGCACTTAATACTGGCACAGGTACACGACACTATTTCTCAAAATAGTCTCCAAGTCTCTGTAAACGACCGTCGGAACTTTCTACAGATAGTTCAGTTGCTCCACGATAGAAATTCGCCCCCTGGTCAAGGAGCACTTCGAAAACCAAAACGAATCTGCGTGCAGTTCAGACATTTTGATCACAAGAACAGTGCTATACCACGTGCGTCACCTTTGGAGTACGTTTCCAGTTGCCACGAGGTATGGGGCAAAGGGCCTGCTGGTGCAATTGTGGTCTCAGATTGATACCACATTAATTATGGAAATTAATTAATTGATCGATTAGTTGCACCCATCCACCTGATGACGTCATGGGTTTCCGCAGTCGGACATAGGGCCCTCTCGGGGAACTCCCAGGCCCTTGTGGAAAAAATATGAAATATCACATAAAATCGATAAAACTTTAGGAAAACCTGGTCGAATCACGAAAAATGTATGTGAAATACCTAAAAACTGAGGGAATTACGATGATATTTGAACCTAGTAAAATTACAGAAATTCCATGAGAATATATAAAATTAGAGAAAATATACCATGAAGTGAGTACCGATTGAAATCAATAAAAGTGCGTGTTCTGGAGGTGGAGATTGGACTGATGCTACAGATACACCACAAAATAGTGGAAAGAGGAGGCATTCGAGAGACGTGGTGTCAAGGCGAAACGACAGTATTAGCCCACACATGAACAATACAGCCTAACATCGGACCATGAGTTCTGTGTGCAAGAGGAAGGTTACCAGATGCGGTAGTAAACTGCGATAACACTATTAAATCTCCGACGATCATTTTATAGGACTGTTGTAACATATCATAATTTCTCAGCCATAATCGAGCTTGAAATTCGTAGACAGCAGGCGTCATACACCTCCAGAAACGTATGTAGTGTTTGTGTTACAAAAAATCGATGCTTTCTTTGGTGTGTAAGGCAGCTGTTTTATCACATTGCACTTTGTCACCATAGTTTATCGGAGAGAAACTTGCCGGGAAGATGCATGTCATGTGGTGGAATTATATTTCTTACAGTGGAATATTAACAGCATTTCGTTTCACACGACTAAAAAGTGGGAAACCGCACACATCTAGCATTATAGCGCGTTTAAGTACAGAACTATGTAGCCCTTGGAATGCGTTTATGCTTCGCGATCATTTCTCTCTTTCCAGTATGTTCTTAGTATGGACACCAAACACCAGACCAGTACTTCAGAATTGTTAGCACAAGTGATTTACACCAAAAGTTTCTTACACATTTTCGAAGTCACTGACAGAGGTTTGTGAGGTACTACAAACCATGTGTGTGTGTGTGTGTGTGTGTGTGTGTGTGTGTGTGTGTGTGTGTACATTTACTTGACAGTTGTCCTACTTAAGGAGATAGTACAGCACGTTGGGTAATTTCATATGTGAGATAGTGTTCCTATGCATTTGTCTGTTTCCTCATAAGATCGCCGGCCCTTGTGGTCGAGCGGTTCTAGGCGCTTCAGTCTGGAACCGCGCGACCGCTAAGGTCGCAGGTTCGAATCCTGCCTTGGGCATGGATGTGTGTGATTTCCTTAGGTTAGATATATTTAAATAATTCTAAGTTCTAGGGGACTGCTGACCTGAGATGTTAAGTCCCATAGTGCTCAGAGCCATTTGAACCATCTGAACCTCATAAGATCAATTTTCCATTCCTGGCGTTCATTTTATAGGGCTGAGGGCAGCATAGCATAATTTCTGAACTGTAATCGGATGTGGGCACTGGGCGCTATACACGTCCGGGAAGAATACTGTGCATGTATCGCAAAGAATCTATGTTTTTCTTAGGTGTAGAAGGAAGTAGCTTCATGGTTTAGACATTTGTCACCATATAACGTGGCACAGGAAACATGTAGGGTGGATATATGTCACATGTCGGACATATATTTCATGTATTAGATAGAGTATTAAGAGCGTTGCACTCTGCATGATTCACATTTCAGAAACCATGTGGCTCAAACTTAACAGCGTGTTTAAGTCCAGAAACTCGTACCGTTAGGAGTGTGTGTGTTTATGTTCTATGATCATTTCTCTCTTACCAGTACCTTCTTGGTACTGACACCAGGAACTAGAACATCACCTCAGAATTGTTAGCACCGTTTATTTACGTAAAACGCTTAAAACTCTATGTTTCTGGAGCTCCATCATGCATAAACCACTCGTTTCTTCTGAACCTTCTGTTATATCACCAAAACACTCCCAATTGTAGTAAACACTGACAAGGGTTGCAAACCAACTTTACATGCACGCATCTGGAGAGATCTGGTAACACTGGTGAGGAACAGTCCTCTGTTCCTTCACAAGACGTGGAATGTAGTACCTATAGTACCCTCCTACGTCGAGTCAGCTGGAAATTAAATTGACGAGAGTGTTGTAGGCTGGATGGTCAAAAACAACGCGGGAAGATTTTTCAATAGCCAGTTTTATCCAATGAATGCGAGAATACTCTGTGAGTCCCATCCATATAGGGAAAGATGGCCAGTTGTTATCTTAAATTCCGCATCATCACCAAAGCGCTAGAAACATGTAGACAGCCAGACTGCATCGGCATAGGACGCTGTCTGGTATACTTTGGCGTATATGTCCGAGAATTATCAAGGAATGGACATACTGCACGGTCATCTATCTACATTCGCGATCTAGTATCTAGTACTCGCAAAGTAGTGGACAGGTGGCTCAGTGACTACACAGAAACTGGGATTCATGCAGCCGCATCATTGTTTGGCGTCGGAATTACAGAAAAACTAGTAAAATTGATAAAATTCATCGCACTATCAACTGTGGTGTTCAATACAGTACGTCGCCCCATATAGACGGTGTCTTTTCCATCCCATCCGCTCACTGGTACGCTGTTGATTACCACAAAATGATTGACTGACACCACTTGTTTGAGATAGAGGGAATCTTGATGTAAGGAGCACTTTCTGAGGATGGCCAGCAACGAAACAGTGATCGCCTGCATGACTGCAGTATGAGGAATCAATGCTCTTGGTGTCTTCGAAATGGAAAACGGAAACCCAGAGACACCTGATAGTCTATAACTGTAAAAGATGAGATTTAATGTAGAGGTCATCACTTTAGCACAGCTCTTCGCAACCTATTTCAGTTTCCATGCGTTGTGATGCCTTCCACATTTTAGTCAATAACACACACCGCCTCTACCTTCCATTTCAACCATCCTGTGTGTTGTGAGAGTAGAATAGTTTACACCATGCGACGTCCAGCTTTCTGTGAGAGCCAATGGATCGAAATGAGTTAATGTCAGTTGAGCACTTGACACAGACCTCGAAGTCATAGTAGAAAACCAAAATGTATGGCTGTGTTCACAGCTGTAGTCATACACTGGTTCGATGTGTTACAGCAAAAAAGCAATGTCTCAAACTGCTTATGAAACAACAACAAAAGAACCTTCTGCTTGTGGTTGGTAGACGATTTGGTCCTTGTTCAGTACAGGCAACAAAACCTTACACAGATCCGTGGAAGTGACTTATATCACTCGGAGCCTGCTCCAGTGGTCCGATACATATATACACTCCTGGAAATGGAAAAAAGAACACATTGACACCGGTGTGTCAGACCCACCATACTTGCTCCGGACACTGCGAGAGGGCTGTACAAGCAATGATCAGACGCACGGCACAGCGGACACACCAGGAACCGCGGTGTTGGCCGTCGAATGGCGCTAGCTGCGCAGCATTTGTGCACCGCCGCCGTCAGTGTCAGCCAGTTTGCCGTGGCAAACGGAGCTCCATCGCAGTCTTTAACACTGGTTAGCATGCCGCGACAGCGTGGACGTGAACCGTATGTGCAGTTGACGGACTTTGAGCGAGGGCGTATAGTGGGCATGCGGGAAGCCGGGTGGACGTACCGCCGAATAGCTCAACACGTGGGGCGTGAGGTCTCCACAGTACATCGATGTTGTCGCCAGTGGTCGGCGGAAGGTGCACGTGCCCGTCGACCTGGGACCGAACCGCAGCGACGCACGGATGCACGCCAAGACCGTAGGATCCTACGCAGTGCAGTAGGGGACCGCGCCGCCACTTCCCAGCAAATTAGGGACACTGTTGCTCCTGGGGTATCGGCGAGGACCATTCGCAACCGTCTCCATGAAGCTGGGCTACGGTCCCGCACACCGTTAGGCCGTCTTCCGCTCACGCCCCAACATCGTGCAGCCCGCCTCCAGTGGTGTCGCGACAGGCGTGAATGGAGGGACGAATGGAGACGTGTCGTCTTCAGCGATGAGAGTCGCTTCTGCCTTGGTGCCAATGATGGTCGTATGCGTGTTTGGCGCCGTGCAGGTGAGCGCCACAATCAGGACTGCATACGACCGAGGCACACAGGGCCAACACCCGGCATCATGGTGTGGGGAGCGATCTCCTACACTGGCCGTACACCTCTGGTGATCGTCGAGGGGACACTGAATAGTGCACGGTACATCCAAACCGTCATCGAACCCATCGTTCTACCATTCCTAGACCGGCAAGGGAACTTGCTGTTCCAACAGGACAATGCACGGCCGCATGTATCCCGTGGCACCCACCGTGCTCTAGAAGGTGTAAGTCAACTACCCTGGCCAACAAGATCTCCGGATCTGTCCCCCATTGAGCATGTTTGGGACTGGATGAAGCGTCGTCTCACGCGGTCTGCACGTCCAGCACGAACGCTGGTCCAACTGAGGCGGCAGGTGGAAATGGCATGGCAAGCCGTTCCACAGGACTACATCCAGCATCTCTACGATCGTCTCCATGGGAGAATAGCAGCCTGCATTGCTGCGAAAGGTGGATATACACTGTACTAGTGCCGACATTGTGCATGCTCTGTTGCCTGTGTCTATGTGCCTGTGGTTCTGTCAGTGTGATCATGTGATGTATCTGACCCCAGGTATGTGTCAATAAAGTTTCCTCTTCCTGGGACAATGAATTCACGGTGTTCTTATTTCAATTTCCAGGCGTGTATTTAATGGGTTCACCAAATATGGTCGATGTCAACACGCAGACGGTATTTGTTTCCCCAATACATCGGAAGATCCCCCCCCCATGAACCATGGACCTTGCCGTTGGTGGGGAGGCTTGCGTGCCTCAGCGATACAGATGGCCGTACCGTAGGTGCAACCACAACGGAGGGGTATCTGTTGAGAGGCCAGACAAACGTGTGGTTCCTGAAAAGGGGCAGCAGCCTTTTCAGTAGTTGCAGGGGCAACAGTCTGGATGATTGACTGATCTGGCCTTGCAGCATTAACCAAAACGGCCTTGCTGTGCTGGTACTGCGAACGGCTGAAAGCAAGGGGAAACTACAGCCGTAATTCTTCCCGAGGACATGCAGCTTTACTGTATGATTAAATGATGATGGCATCCTCTTGGGTAAAATACTCCGGAGGTAAAATAGTCCCCCATTCGGATCTCCGGGCGGGGACTACTCAGGAGGATGTCGTTATCAGGAGAAAGAAAACTGGCGTTCTACGGATCGGAGCGTGGAATGTCAGATCCCTTAATCGGGCAGGTAGGTTAGAAAATTTAAAAAGGGAAATGGATAGGTTAAAGTTAGATATAGTGGGAATTAGTGAAGTTCGGTGGCAGGAGGAACAAGACTTCTGGTCAGGTGACTACAGGGTTATAAACACACAATCAAATAGGGGTAATGCAGGAGTAGGTTTAATAATGAATAGGAAAATAGGAATGCGGGTAAGCTACTACAAACAGCATAGTGAACGCATTATTGTGGCCAAGATAGATACGAAGCCCACACCTACTACAGTAGTACAAGTTTATATGCCAACTAGCTCTGCAGATGATGAAGAAATTGAAGAAATGTATGATGAAATAAAAGAAATTATTCAGATAGTGAAGGGAGACGAAAATTTAATAGTAATGGGTGACTGGAATTCGAGTGTAGGAAAAGGGAGAGAAGGAAACATAGTAGGTGAATATGGATTGGGGCTAAGAAATGAAAGAGGAAGCCGCCTAGTAGAATTTTGCACAGAGCACAGCTTAATCATAGCTAACACTTGGTTTAAAAATCATGAAAGAAGGTTGTATACGTGGAAGAACCCTGGAGATACTAAAAGGTATCAGATAGATTATATAATGGTAAGACAGAGATTTAGGAACCAGGTTTTAAGTTGTAAGACATTTCCAGGGGTAGATGTGGACTCTGACCACAACCTAATGGTTATGAACTGTAGATTAAAACTGAAGAAATTGCAAAAATGTGGGAAATTAAGGAGATGGGACCTGGATAAACTGAAAGAACCAGAGGTTGTACAGAGTTTCAGGGAGAGCATAGGGGAACAATTGACAGGAATAGGGGAAAGAAATACAGTAGAAGAAGAATGGGTAGCTCTGAGGGATGTAGTAGTGAAGGCAGCAGAGGATAAAGTAGGTACAAAGACGAGGGCTGCTAGAAATCCTTGGGTAACAGAAGAAATATTGAATTTAATTGATGAAAGGAGAAAATATAAAAATGCAGTAAATGAAGCAGGCAAAAAGGAATACAAACGTCTCAAAAATGAGATCGACAGGAAGTGCAAAATGGCTAAGCAGGGATGGCTAGAGGACAAATGTAAGGATGTAGAAGCTTATCTCACTAGGGGTAAGATAGATACTGCCTACAGGAAAATCAAAGAGACCTTTGGAGAGAAGAGAACCAAGTGTATGAATATCAAGAGCTCAGATGGCAGCCCAGTTCTAAGCAAAGAAGGGAAGGCAGAAAGGTGGAAGGAGTATATAGAAGGTTTATACAAGGGTGATGTACTTGAGGACAATATTATGGAAATGGAAGAGGATGTAGATGAAGACGAAATGGGAGATACGATACTGCGTGAAGAGTTTGACAGAGCACTGAAAGACCTGAGTCGAAACAAGGCCCCCAGAGTAGACAACATTCCATTAGAACTACTGACGGCCTTGGGAGAGCCAGTCCTGACTACACTCTTCCATCTGGTGAGCAAGATGTATGAGACAGGCGAAATACCCTCAGACTTCAAGAAGAATATAATAATTCCAATCCCAAAGAAAGCAGGTGCTGACAGATGTGAAAATTACCGAACTATCAGTTTAATAAGCCACGGCTGCAAAATACTAACGCGAATTCTTTACAGACGAATGGAAAAACTGGTAGATGCAGACCTCGGGGAGGATCAGTTTGGATTCCGTCGAAATGTTGGAACACGTGAGGCAATACTGACCTTACGACTTATCTTACAAGAAAGATTAAGAAAAGGCAAACCTACGTTTCTAGCATTTGTAGACTTAGAGAAAGCTTTTGACAATGTTGACTGGAATACTCTTTTTCAAATTCTAAAGGTGGCAGGGGTAAAATACAGGGAGCGAAAGGCTATTTATAATTTGTACAGAAACCAGATGGCAGTCATAAGAGTCGAGGGGCATGAAAGGGAAGCAGTGGTTGGGAAAGGAGTGAGACAGGGTTGTAGCCTCTCCCCGATGTTATTCAATCTGTATATTGAGCAAGCAGTAAAGGAAACAAAAGAAAAATTTGGAGTAGGTATTAAAATTCATGGAGACGAAGTAAAAACTTTGAGGTTCGCCGATGACATTGTAATTCTGTCAGAGACGGCAAAGGACTTGGAAGAGCAGTTAAACGGAATGGACAGTGTCTTGAAAGGAGGATATAAGATGAACATTAACAAAAGCAAAACGAGGATAATGGAATGTAGTCAAATTAAATCGGGTGATGCTGAGGGAATTAGATTAGGAAATGAGACACTTAAAGTCGTAAAGGAGTTTTGCTATTTAGGAAGTAAAATAACTGATGATGGTCGAAGTAGAGAGGATATAAAATGTAGACTGGCAATGGCAAGAAAAGCTTTTCTGAAGAAGAGAAATTTGTTAACATCGAATATAGATTTATGTATCAGGAAGTCGTTTCTGAAAGTATTTGTTTGGAGTGTAGCCATGTATGGAAGTGAAACATGGACGATAACTAGTTTGGACAAGAAGAGAATAGAAGCTTTCGAAATGTGGTGCTACAGAAGAATACTGAAGATAAGGTGGATAGATCACGTAACTAATGAGGAGGTATTGAATAGGATTGGGGAGAAGAGAAGTTTGTGGCACAACTTGACTAGAAGAAGGGATCGGTTGGTAGGACATGTTTTGAGGCATCAAGGGATCACAAATTTAGCATTGGAGGGCAGCGTGGAGGGTAAAAATCGTAGAGGGAGACCGAGAGATGAGTACACTAAGCAGATTCAGAAGGATGTAGGTTGCAGTAGGTACTGGGAGATGAAGCAGCTTGCACAGGATAGAGTAGCATGGAGAGCTGCATCAAACCAGTCTCAGGACTGAAGACAACAACAACAACATCGGAAGAGGGAGATGCAGTAAAATCTTACTGAGTTCTCTGCAATGTAATGTTAGCGAAGGTTTTTTTATTCGAAGTTTTACTCCATTTGATGTTGCAAAAATAAAGAGAGTTGAGAGAGAGAGACTGTGCTGTGAACGAAAACTCGATCACCGATATACTGGCATACTTCTGGCGTGGTGATCATAGGAACATGATAAAGGAGATTAGGACATGTACAGAGTGATGTTTATAGAACGTCAATCAATACCGATGAGTTGTCGGTGTTATACTGCTGAATTTCTTTGTACAGTTCGCGTTTACGGTGCATGGTTATGTATTTCTTCTCGTACGTTATTGTGTTATTTTTCTCGTTGTGATAACTCTCTACCTAGGGAGTAACGGGTGGAGGACTAGACGGTCTTCCAGTGGAACACTGCTGTCAGTGAGTGATGGGTTTCCGAGGGGATTGCCGATGGTCTTTAACTTGGCGAGGGACATCTCTTACTCGTCGAAATCAGGTAGATTCAAATGCTATATATCGAAGACTGGAAGATTCGTGATAATGCGGCAGGTAAGCGATACTGAAACGAAAGGGGAAATCAGAGGTGATCTCTACACCGTTTCTTAAAGTATTGTGGGCAAGTGTTACAGCATCTCACATACATCTCACGAAGTGACTGCAGTGACAAAATTAGGGACTAATTTGAAGGTTTCTACACAGAGACAATCAACAGCAGAAGTTCCGTCCTTTGTATCCTCGATTAATAAAAGACAACATTCTTCGATGAGTTTAGTATACCTGTAGGTTGATGAACTTTCATTTTAGTAGGCAGACTAAATTTACATCAATATGCTTACTTCCGCAAGGAAATACAGCGACGGAAACGGACTATCTATATGTCTCTTTATGAGCGCTAATTTCTCGTTTCTTATCTTGATAACCCTTATGCGAAATGTATGTTGTGCGGTAGTCAACTTCAAATTTCAGTTCTCAATAGTGTCCCTCGGAAAGAACATCGTCTTCCCTCCAGGGATTCCCATTCGATTTTCCGAATCATCTGCCAATAGGAATGCTTCTAGGGGGCTGTATTCTTGGGAAAAGATAGGTCTGCAGACTCGTACACGTTTGAGATGTGGCAGTCAGTAGCCCAATATTTTCTTATTTCTCACTGTGTCAGCCTTTCTAGGATATTTGGAAAACACATCTCACAAGGTTTCGGTTTGTCGGAGAGATGAGGGGAAGGATATTGTTCAGCATCATACTACGGTATTTACATCCAGTTACATTTAAGCTCCCAATCCATATGAAAAGGGTAGCAAAACTTTTTCGAGTCCGGAATTATTAACAGATAACTAGCACGGCGAGCGGTAGGTTGTTGGCGAGGCACGGTACAGCCCTGATGCGCGGGCGGAGGTTCGCGGCCCAGTGACAGCTGCTCACGAGCGACATGGCGGCGGAGACGGCGCGACTGTGGAGAAGAGTGTGAAGCATTCTACTGCTCCCGCATACCGACAGGTTTCAGCAGGATTAGTTCGGGAACAGTATACCTGACTGCTAAGTGACTTACTCCCATCAGCTAAACAAGACAACCGAGAGACAGAACGGAAATGGAGTTGAATGTCTTCCGCTATTTGACAATGGGTACTACCCATTTTGTGGGATGTCTCCAGGGACGTTACGGAAGCGTCAGTAAAGGTTACCTAGAAAGTGTAATCCAACTGGGGGAAAGAATTCCTCACCATGCAAAGGAATTCACGTTATCATTTTAATTACTTAGCCTATTGATTTGATATCAATGATGTGAGTAGCTGGGCAAAGCGAGCACAGACCCACTCTGCATTTTTGCAAAAATTTATTAAAGAGGGAGGACGCAAGATGGCGCATATAAATGCGGCAATGTCGCAGTAACATGACGGGAACTTCAAATTTTGGCGGAAAATAGTTGAATTGGGCTACCTCCACTAACCACCCACATCCCCACCATCCCCCCTCCTCTCCTCCCCTTCCCTCCCCCATCAGAAAGTTGACAGGGAAAGGACTCGACTGGGCTGGCCTGCTGCATAGAAGCTACAAAGGTCTTTATTTCGTATGCACTGTTTATTAAAACAGTTTGAGTTTTCATAGATAGCAGCTGCATCCAGTGTGTGCACCAAGAGGCCCGGAGCCAAACTGACATTGTACACAGCACTGTCACCAGAGGGAGCTGATGGCCTTTCTCCTCTCCCTTCCCATGGCGTAATCCAAGATGGCGGTCTAGTGAAAAATGGCGGAAAATAGATTCATTCCGTGTTTCGTTGCTGGACTAGGAGGTTGGGCATAATTGTTTACTATGTGTGCTATGTGTTCAATGGATAAGATGTCTGTACTGGAGAAGGAGGACTTGGTATGTTACCTGTAGTCATGTAGCTGAGGACTGTATCCGTAGTCACACGCACAATGTTTGGAAAGCAATGATATTTGGTGGGGACGAATACGCTTCATCTAAAAATTGTGATGAAGCAGGATGGGGATAAGTTACACTTCACAACTCTTGTTGGTAAATGTGTTTGGTGTATTTGATAAAAGTCCAATTAGCCTTTCGAAGGGCAAGAAGCAAGACGTTGACCCATTCCAGTGCAAGCATCCATGTGTACAAAGGAGGAAATGCTGGTGGTGAGCATCGATGAATGTTCTAAGTGTACTACATACAAGCACACAGCTTAGGACTGTATTCATACCCTCTTACACAATGAATGGAAAGACAAGATAATGGACGATCGTGTGGTGAACACTTTTCAAGAAATACTGGCAATGCAGTGGGATGGTGCGAACATGCTTTTCAATATCACGCCGATAGATGCTTGTGATGGAACTGTCTACCTTTTCTTGAAAGTGCCTAACACGCCACATCAACTTCGCCCTATTCAACAATGAACCATATGTATTCACATTGAGGCTTGGAGACCAACTGACCTAGTTCACAAAATGGGCACCAGAGGTCACTCTTGGCCCTCCCCCCTTTCATCCTGTAACGTAATCCAAGATGGCAATCTGGGGAATAAATGGTGGGAAGCAATAAGAACATTGAATCTGGTCATGTGATAAGCTTCTGTTAATAGGATGGCAATATCTGGTGACATAATTAGAGAGGATATAGGGCAGGCTCAGCGGCTTCGTGGTCTCAGTCAACCAGCTGCTGCTGCAGCAGCAGCAGAAGAAGAAGAAGAAAAGGGAGAAGAAGAAGGAGAACCATGAAGTGTGAAACTCAGTCACAAACCAGCACAACCCTACAGAACAGGAAGAAACAGAAAAGTAAGTGTCTTATATCACATCTTTGTGTGTAGTTAGCATTATTATTGTTATTATTGGCTGATTCCGTGTCTTGGTCCGTATGTAATGCTTCCTCCTCTTTGTACAGCAGTAGCATTCAACATGTCCAACCCTGAAGAGGCAATTGCCAACATGTCGACCACTGCGATGTTGAGACCTGCCGCAATCAGCACTGACGTCTGGACCTGTAGCAGCCACAAACTCCGGCATGTTTGAACCTGTAGCCACCAAGTGGGATAATATAGCACACGTAGCCCACTTGTTGGAGTAGGACACATAGTTGTTATTGTTTATCACAGTCATCGATTTGTGTGACAAAGATGCGTGGTCTGTTCCCAACACATCAAATGCTGCTGGTGGTCCGAAACAACAGCAACATGGAGGACAGTCCTGGTCACGGACATACGACTCATTACAAAAGAACATCCCTGTGCTAGTGTAGGAGCAGGGTGCAGATACTGTGGATAAACCATTATCAAGTGTACCCATGCTTTTCAGTTCAGCATAGAATTTAACTCCTAGCGGAACAAAACGTATAAATGTGGGTATAGAAACGCATCATGACAGGGGCTTGTATGTGAGAAAGATATCGAAAATGCTTCGATAAGTGTGGAAGTGCCTGTTTCTAAGTTCGACTGTGACGAAATATGTTCTGCAGAGCGATACATCAATCAGCAGGTGAGCACAGAGTATTATAAAACTTCGACCCCTCCCCCCCCACCCCCACCCACCCCAGATATTCGCCTCACTGGTGTGGCACTATCTATAACAAAAGTATATGATGACTCTGCACTATGTGTGAAATCGAGTGACAAACGTGTTTATCTATGGTATGCCTCAGTTACGAACTTACACAGCGTGTGTACTGCACTATGCCTTGCATTGGAGAGACTGAGTCATTGGTTACCGAGGATAGACTCTGCATTGAATTATGTAAACTTTCTACGAGTGCATAGTGTACATTTCGATTATTTGGAGGAGAAACTTTGTGCATGAACACAGTTTAAATGAGCGGGTGAAAACCCAGAGTAACGTGAGGTCCCTAAGATGCCTAATAGATTGCTTATCAAAAAGCTTTGGGAAATACTCTTAAAGGAGAAGATTAAGAAAGAATCTGATTTTTTTTAAAATATTGCATTCGATGTATGATACTCAAATAAATAATGCGTATATATATATATATATATATATATATATATATATATATATATATATATATATATATATATATATAACCTCAAACTGTATATGTGTTTTTATTTCATACCTCTCTCATTATATTACAAGTATTACACTTTTAAGATCTCATTATTTTCAATGCTGTACCTGTAATCATGCAGCAGCAGACAGTTGTCTGAAACACCTCCTCACCAATCATTGTCAAAATGTATGATGAAGTTACTCTTCATGGGTAAAATATATAGCTGAATTCTCTGTGTAGCCAATATAGCTCAGTTGGTCGGTACACGTACTATTACCATAGTTACAACTGTATCTTTTTATATATGCCCACTACTCGTCAATACCTGACGTAGTCCATAGAATGACGGCGTGAGTGAACCATCTACGTCACACAAGTTTTGTTGTTGGTGATGGGTTCTGTGAAGATGCAAAAGAAGACCTGAAGAAGAAGAAGAGGAAGAAGAAGAATAGAATACCCCTTCCTCATAATATATAAGCAGTCACAGTACGTCCATTCAATTGTGGCAAGACTGATGTCCTCATGGCGCTGCTAACACATGTAGATGGAGTCCGACTTGAACGTGTTTGCGTATATGCAAGAACACTGTTACAGGCGAAGTGTCAGCTATTACATACTGTACGATGAAAAAGGCGTTACACACACGACTTTCAGTGAAAGCAGTGATATTCGCCCACCTGAAAAAGTAAAGCCAATACCGTCTTCTTATTTGACGATGTTTCTGTGGAAAACCAAGACCACATTCGAAAATATTTTTGTTATATGGGTGATGATGTATTTTATCTAAGCCGTACATACACTCCAGGAAATTGAAATAAGAACACCGTGAATTCATTGTCCCAGGAAGGGGAAACTTTATTGACACATTCCTGGGGTCAGATACATCACATGATCACACTGACAGAACCACAGGCACCTAGACACAGGCAACAGAGCATGCACAATGTCGGCACTAGTACAGTGTATATCTACCTTTCGCAGCAATGCAGGCTGCTATTCTCCCATGGAGACGATCGTAGAGATGCTGGATGTAGTCCTGTGGAACGGCTTGCCATGCCATTTCCACCTGGCACTTCAGTTGGACCAGCGTTCGTGCTGGACGTGCAGACCGCGTGAGACGACGCTTCATCCAGTCCCAAACATGCTCAATGGGGGACAGATCCGGAGATCTTGCTGGCCAGGGTAGTTGACTTACACCTTCTAGAGCACGTTGGGTGGCACAGGATACATGCGGACGTGCATTGTCCTGTTGGAACAGCAAGTTCCCTTGCCGGTCTAGGAATGGTAGAACGATGGGTTCGATGACGGTTTGGATGTACCGTGCACTATTCAGTGTCCCCTCGACGATCACCAGAGGTGTACGGCCAGTGTAGGAGATCGCTCCCCACACCATGATGCCGGGTGTTGGCCCTGTGTGCCTCGGTCGTATGCAGTCCTGATTGTGGCGCTCACCTGCACGGCGCCAAACACGCATACGACCATCATTGGCACCAAGGCAGAAGCGACTCTCATCGCTGAAGACGACACGTCTCCATTCGTCCCTCCATTCACGCCTGTCGCGACACCACTGGAGGCGGGCTGCACGATGTTGGGGCGTGAGCGGAAGACGGCCTAACGGTGTGCGGGACCGTAGCCCAGCTTCATGGAGACGGTTGCGAATGGTCCTCGCCGATACCCCAGGAGCAACAGTGTCCCTAATTTGCTGGGAAGTGGCGGTGCGGTACCCTACGGCACTGCGTAGGATCCTACGGTCTTGGCGTGCATCCGTGCGTCGCTGCGGTCCGGTCCCAGGTCGACGGGCACGTGCACCTTCCGCCGACCACTGGCGACAACATCGATGTACTGTGGAGACCTCACGCTCCACGTGTTGAGCAATTCGGCGGTACGTCCACCCGGCCTCCCTCATGCCCACTATACGCCCTCGCTCGAAGTCCGTCAACTGCACATACGGTTCACGTCCACGCTGTCGCGGCATGCTACCAGTGTTATAGACTGCGATGGAGCTCCGTATGCCACGGCAAACTGGCTGACACTGACGGCGGCGGTGCACAAATGCTGCGCAGCTAGCGCCATTCGACGGCCAACACCGCGGTTCCTGGTGTGTCCGCTGTGCCGTGCGTGTGATCATTGCTTGTACAGCCCTCTCGCAGTGTCCGGAGCAAGTATGGTGGGTCTGACACACCGGTGTCAATGTGTTCTTTTTTCCATTTCCAGGAGTGTATTTCTGAATCCCGAAACAGTTGGTTAGGGATCATGCAAACTTCATAATAGCCTTCAAACAAGACAATCTGAATTTAAAACAATTTTACTACCCATGTATAGGGACTGACATGTTATTCAATGATTTTGTAAAGAGGAGTTCGGATTGCTTGAATCACTCACAGTATGGGTTTCTCGTTACTAATAAAAGAAGAAAAATGAATGACGGTCGGTACAAGCAAATTTTCCAAACATTTCTGTACATTTAGCCCAGTAACAGAAGTGAGTATATAAGTATACGCTGAACCACGGACCAATTCGCGCCCATGTCTATCTCCCAACCCGACATAATTGGTGTACATAGACTGAACAATTGCTTGTGCATGGATGCGAAAATTCAAGCTATCGTGCATAAAGTCTGACATACGTGCAGGGAGGTAGAGACGTATTACCAGACTCTTCCAAGAATGATCATCGCATTAACTGAGTTAATTAATGAAATCGATAAGAAAGTAACCGACTTGACCGAAAAGGTTGAGGTTAATGAGGGGAAAATAGATGTAGAAGTCTTATTATTGAGAGGGGGGAGCGGGCACATAATAAGTGGACGAAGAGGGGATTTATAAATCCTCACGCTGCAGAGACATTTCATTAGTATACACCGACATGTCAACGAGGCAGAAAGTCGATCAGGCGCGGAGGGCTGCTCGAGAGAAATTGCGGTTGCTAAGGTTAGGGCATATTGACCAACAGCAAACACTAAGAGAGATCTTTAGGCAGATTACTGAATCTCTCAGGCAGCTCTCAGAAAAAACAAACCAAACGATAACGATGTTGATGACATTGACGAATTGATTATCCGTCACGCCTCTGGGCAGATAGATAGGACATTCCGCGTCAGCAGGGAAGGACCTTACATGTTGTGTTGGCAGCCTATAAATGTCACTGATGACACAATACAGATTGGTGATAAGCGGTTTGACAGAACACATGGCTTAATGAATATCATTTTCCTAAGAACCATGCACAAAGCCATATATTATTCAGTTAATAATAGGTGAATGTAGAGTGATATGCTGCATTTGACTGATGTACATAAGATTGCAAAAAGCCAGAGCAGCAAGAAACATAAAACTATTATCAAATCAATGCTTGATGGTGAAAACAACAATAACAACGGCAGCAGCGGTGATAGCATCGGCATTGAGCATAAAGCATTGAACAATCGAATCCAGCAGTATATATACATATTATGACGACCCCAGCAAGCTAATAGATCGACTACCTCTGTTCATGGCATCAGCTGCCGCAGGTAATGCAGCTCATTCGAATTAGGCTGTTTCAGTAAACTTTGAGCTTAGGGAGAGAGGTATCACCGAAAAAGTATGAGGACGGTAGTTAGAGAATTGCACAAACCAGCACTCATAACATACTCTCGTAGGCATGTTATGATTAAAGGTTGGATGATTTATGACAGGCTGATCTTGTAGATATGAGGGAATACTCACATGAGAATAACGGATTCAAATACATTTTGTGGTTATTGATGCATACTCCAAATTTGCCTTGGCATTACCTGTTAAAAACAGGGACAAATGTTGCGGACGTGTTTGAGCGTTTGCTGCAGGCAGAGACGAATTGATGCCCGGGCAATATCCAAACCGATCGCGGAGGAGACCTTTACAGTAGGTATTTCGAAACAGTGATGCAGCGGTACGGAATACATCACTTCTCAACATTCACCCACCTGAAGGCGACTATCATGAAACGTCTGAACAGAACAATAAAATGTCAAATGTTGATGCGTTTGAATCTACGTGGCTCATACAAATGGACAGATATCCTCCCACAAATAACTGCTCATTAAAATTGAACCAGACATAGCACATTAAGAAGGAGACCAATCGATTTTCGTGACAATGGACTCGTCAGTACGGTGTACTACCGCATTAAAATGCTGGCTCCATGCCAACAGAAATTTAGTGTAGGTGATTTGGTATGTATCTCAAAATACAAGTCAGCATTTGAGGTATCGCATCTACCTAACTGTTTAACAAATATATTTCCTGTTTCAAAGGTGCAGAGAACGAATCCTATCTCGAAGGATAGTAAAGGCGAGGAAATTGCAAGTAGCTTCTACACCGACGCGTTGCAGAAATCCTCAGAACCGGATGTGTCTCTCGTGGAGAGAGTCATAAGACGTTTGGGAAACAGAGAGCTAGTTAAATGGCTTGGTTTTCCTGCAGCACAAAGCAGTTGGACTGATGCTAACCAATTGCTATACAATGGAGTGCGCAGACCACAATCGCCGCAGTAACGTAACATGTGTGCTAGGAGACGAATTAGAGAAGGTGCTGGTATTTTAGACAAACTGCCAGTGGAATTACACATTCCTGGATATAACTACTGTGTGTTTGGAACAAATCTTCAGAAAAGCTTGGCACGAGGTGATTAGGGGTTTAATCTGCTCGACGAAGCGTGAATGGAACACGACATTGCCTACACTGCAAATAAAGGTCTCCCAAGTCGTCATATTGCAGATAGGATTTTAGTTGATAACTAAAAGGCGATACGCAGCATTTACAGTTGATAAAGCCATGTATGAAATAATTAAGTTGGGTTTAGGAGTGATGACGCTCAAGCGAGTTATGAATGCTGCACGTTGTGCACCAGACTAGGAGAAGTAAGGTGGGAATCAGAGGAACCGACCGAGCATCATATGTCTTCTATTTTGACTCATTTGGTGACCTGCAACTGCCAGAATAATTACAGCATACTTCACTCGCAGAAGACGTGTGCTCCACAGTTTTAGGCACTATCAGGACTTCAATACACACCTCTGTGGACATCTGTGCATCACGTATCTCTTGACGTATACAAATAAGATGAAGAATATATAAAGAAGAACTTCAAACATTCCTTCTTCAGTTGAAGTTCAGATGCAATGTCGTACGCTTTGACTTTAAAAGAACGATCACCCCTATTATGTGCAAATTACTTCCCGCCTACTGATTGAGCACTGGTGAAATAGTGTTGCTGTGTCTGTTTATGAAAATGTAAAATTACTTTTATATTGGCTGGGAATCAAGTGATTTTTTCAACTCACATCCTTCGCGTAGTTTTTTCCACCCTGTTCCCGCTTTGACAGCGTCAAGTTTCGTTCGATGTAATTTTCGATAAGTTTTTTATATGTCTGTGGAAGCCAAAACCGTCACGTGCCTCCTGCTCCTACAACCCAATTTGTGCTGCATGATAGGCGTAATTCCACGCAACCATTCTACATATTTTGTTATTCTCGGTCTTAAACTTCACCTCCTTTACTAAGAAAAAACTTCAGAAAACTAACGTCATTTGTGACCTGCTCAGCCTTTACAAATACACACACATATAATGCAATAGGGGATAGGTTTCTTTGGAAATAACACCACCACCAACAACAATAAAAACAACAAAGCCATATGGTAGCGATTTTTGTTTTTTTATTCAGATCACACAGGTACCATATAGTTATTGAGATTACAAATCATTGATGCTGGCTATATATACAGAAACTCTTGTAAGTTTTGCCGGAACCTACCGTCACTTAGTTTTCTTGTTTAATCAATAACTAGAAACCCATACTGTGAATGATTCCAGCAATCAGCACCTATCTCTACAAATCGTTGAAACACATGTCAGTTCCTACATTTGTGTGGTAAAAGTGTTTTAAATTCAGATTGTCTTGTTTGAAGGCTATTATGAGGTTTACATTATGCCTAACCAACTGTTTCGGGATTCTGGAATGTGTATGGTTTAGATAAAATACATCAGCACCCATATGACGAACGAAACAGAAATATTTTCGAATGTGGTCTCGGTTTTCCACAACAACATCGTCAGATAAGAAGACGGTATTGGCTTTACTTTTTCAGGTGGGCAAATATCACCGCTTTCACTGAAAGTCGTGTATGTAAAGTTTTTTACACCACACAGTATCTCTTGCAATAACTGACACTTCGCCTGAAACAGTGTTCTTCAAAATACACGAAAATGTTCAAATCGGATTCCATCTACATGTGTTAGCAGTGTAATGAAGACATTATTCTTGTCACAACTGGATGGACTTACAATAAGTACTTATATATTATCACTAGGAAGTATTTGATTCTTCTTTTTCAGGTCTTCTTTTGTATCTTCTCAGGACCAATCAGTAACAACAGAACCCACGTGACAAAGATGTTTCACTCACACCGTCATAATAAGGACTACTTCAGGTGGGCATATATAGAAAGATCTATTTGTAAGAGTGGTAAAAGTATGTGTGGCCACTATAGTTCATCACTTAATCAGCTGAGATATATGGGCTACACAGAGAATTCAGCTATATATTTTACCCATGAAGACTAACTTCATCATTCATTTTGTCAATGACTGGCGAGGAGGTGTTTCACGTAATTGTCTGCTTCTGCATGACTACAACAGGCGCAGCATTCAAAATAATGAGATCAACAGGTGTAATACTTGTACTACAATGACAGAGGTAAGGAATAAAACACAAACACAGTTTGAGATTATATATTCACATATTATTTATTTAAATATTATAAATTAGATGTGGTATTTCAAAACATCCGGTTCTCTCGTCCTCTTCTACTTCACACCTGTAAAGTATTTGTTAAACAAAGCTCTTTGATATGCAATAAATTCCGCACATATCTCTTTCAAACCGATGGGTAATTTTTTTTTTTTTTTTTGCATGCAGATTTAAACCATTTCTCTTTGGGCTCTGCATTCATGCACAAACAGAGGTACTGCTCCAAGTCATCAACATACAAGCTATGCACACGTGGAATATTTACAACAGCATGGTATGTGGAGTCTACACTTGGCAACAAACAACTCAGTCTCTCCAATGCAGGGCGTAGTGCAATATCCACATTGTATAAGTTCATAACTGAGGCATGCCATAGATAAACACTCTTGTCACCTGATTTGAAACATAGTGCAGGGTCATCATGCACTGTTGTAATAGATGGTGTCACACAGTAAGGCAGGTGTCGTGGGAGTTGAGGTACAAGTTGGATAATACTCAGTGATCATGTGCAGATTGGTGTTTACCCTGCAAGACATACTTCATCCCATTCAAACTCAAATATAGGCACTTTCACTCCCTTCAAAATGTTTTTAGTTTCTATTCCCACATGCAAGCCCCTGTTATGATGTGCTTCTATACCTACATTTACACATTTTGTTCCACTAGGATTTAAATTCTATGCAAAACTGAAAAGCATGGGTACACTTGATACTTTTTTATTCACAGTACCTGCACTCTGTCCCTGCACTAGCACAAGGATGTCCTGCTGGGATGGGTTGTATGTTGGTGGCTAGTAAGGTCCTCCATGTTACTGTTGTATAGGTCCACCAGTAGCATTCGATGCGCTGGGAGCAGACTGCACACCCTTGTCACACAAATCGATAAGTGGGACAGACAATAACAGCTCCATGTCCAACTCCAGCAAGTGAGCTATGTGCGCTACAGGATCCCACTTGGTCGTTACAGGTTAGGTCTTGCTGGAGGTTGTGGCTGCCCCAGGGCTACAAGTCAGTGAATGCTGTTGGTCCAGATTGACAGAGGTCTGCATGTTGGCACTTGCCCCTACTGGATAGACGTGTCGAACGCTACTGCAGAACAAAGGGCAGAAAGCATGGACCAAGACACAAAAACAACCAATAATAACAATAATAATACTAACTACAGACAAAGATGTGATATGGGACACTTAATTTTCTGCTTCTTCCTGATCTGCAGGGCTGTGCTGGATTGTGACTGCTTTTGACACTTCATGGTTTTCCTTCTTCTTCTTCTTCTTCTTCTGCTGCTGCTGCTGCTGCTGCTGCTGCAGGTGCTCTCTGACTGAGACCACAGAGCTGCTGAGGCTGCCCTATATCATCTCTGATTATGTCACCAGATACTGCCATCCTATTGGCTGGAGCCTATCACATGACCAGATTCGGAGTTCCTATTGGTGCCTGCCTCAGTTTCCCTAAACTGTCACCTTAGATTACATCAGGAAAGAAGGGGAGGGCCAAAAACGCCCTATGGTGGCGGTGTTGTGAACTAGGCCAGTTGGTTTCCAAACCTCAAGGTGAATACATATAGCTCATTGTGGAATAGGGCAAAGTTAATGTGGGGTGTCAGGCTATTCAAAAAATGATAGGTAGTTCTAGCTCAAGCATCAATCTGTGTCCATACTGAAATGCATGTTCATTCCATAAGACAGCATTGCCCTAATTTGTCGAAAAATATTCGCCACATGCTCATCCATTATCTTATCTTTTCCACTTATTGTATAGGAGGCTATGGATACAGTCTTCAGCTGCGTGCATGTACATAGTACACTTATTAAATTCATCCCTGCTCATCACCAGCATCCATTGTACATATGGATGCTTGTACCAGACTGGATTAACGTCTTGTGTCTTTCACTTAGGAAGCCCAGATGGAGTTTTTCCAAATGATCTACAGTTATACCACATGCATTGATCAGCATGGGCTGTCAGTTGTAACTTAGCCCATTCCTGTGTCATCTACATTACTTGATGAATCATATTCATCTTCACCAAATATCGCTGCTTTCCAAACATCATGCAGGTGGCTATGGACACAGTCCACAGTTGCATGGTTACAGCTCATATATCTGTTGAAGTCCTCCTCCTTCATGAACACATAGTACATACAGTAAAGGATTATATCCATCCCCCCAGTCCAGCAGCTTGACATCGACTGAGTCATTTTCCCATCGTTTTCTGTCCAGGCCACCATCTTGGATTACATCACAGGAGGCGAGAAGGGGAGGACCATCAGCGCCCTTTGGTAGCGGTGTTGTGAACAATGTCAGTTGGACTCAAGGACTCATGGTGAACACACTGAATGGGACTACTATCTATGACAACTCAAACGGTTTAAATAAAGAATGCATACTTAATAAAGACTTATGTCCATCCTAACTGGCAGCCAAGCAGACACTGAGTCGCTTTCCTGCCAATTTCCAAATGGGGAAGGGGAGCAGTGCATACAAAATAAAGACTTGCGTCTGTCCTGTCAAGAAGGCCAGCAACGATGAAGCACTTTCCCTACCAGTTTCCGGATACTGGTAATGAGGGCTGGGGAGCAGGGTGGGGAGGGGAGAGGTGTTTGGGTTAGGTTAGTGGAGGTAGCCCACCTGACTTATTTTCTCCAAAATTTTGAACTTTCCTCGATAATGTCACTGCGACATTGCCAAATCTATTTCCGCCATCTTGGATGTGCTATCTTGAATAAATCTGGCAACAATGCAGTGTGGTATTGAGCTGCCCTTTTCCCAGTACTGACGTGCTGCTGGGTGGGTGGAAGCAAGGGCGGGAGTACCATGTACATGATTTGGAGGTTGTAGCAGTCATCAGACGTTTCTTCGTTGCATAATATCTCTTAATGGAATTTCAGCCTCCTACCCACAAATGAGGAAATGATCATCGTAATAATTTCATCCATATTACAAAATTTATAAAGTGATATGTAGTATAAACCTGATACTTACAACTTGTCTATGCTGTTATATTGAGAGACTTCATATGTGACGAGACATATGTTTGCTTTAAGAGAGAGCTCAAAGGAAAGAGGCATCTTGTGAGTGAAGTAGAGCAATTTCTTTAACACATCGCCTTGAGCCAAAAATGAGTTTACTATTCTAGTCCTGTGATGCAGCACATAACAGCTAAGAAAACGTATTTTCCTACCTGATGAAAAAATACTTAGAAGAAATACAGCCTATGCCATAGTGCTGTACGGGATTTTCACAACAAGCAACGACATTTTAGAAATGTGAAGTCGCGTGTGTAGTCCAATTTCTTCTGTCTTCGAAAATAACTGGTATAAAATTGATAAATGTACATTCTGCAAGGGAAATACGAGAGTACTGACAAAAGAATATCCCTGATTCAGGTTTTTTAATCTGAGGGGTGTATGTAAGGGATGGAACTACTGCATACATTAAACCACTGGTGCCCGACTCATATTATTCAGCTGTCAGTGGCAGGAGTCACGATAGGGTTGGGCAGCCACTTCCCACAGTTATTTACTTGTAGATTGGATGGAGGCTATTCCCCTGTACTTAAGTGATGGGTTGCTATGCTATTGTTATTGCCACCTATCCTCATATGGGACTATTGGCTAGACTGGCTGGGGAAATTCTCCACTGCTAGACAAATAAAAAAAATATCCCTACCACATCCAGCTGTTATTGACGAAACTGGGTAGAGCTACTGTTCAGTAATCACTCAATGGCAACTCAGACTGTTTAAATAAACAATATTCCACACTATGTACAAAATAATAAGGACTTACACTTGTCCTGTCTGGCAACCCAGCACAGACTGAAGAGCCTTCACAAGTGGAGCAGGGGAGGCGATGTGGGGTAGTGGGTTAGGAGTGGTGGTGGTTTCGGTGTTGGGGATGGCCAACTCCACCCACTGGGTTGTGAACTAGGTCATCTGGTCTCCACACTTCGACGTGGTCACACAAAAATTTGATATTGTCACCAGTAAATTTAAATTTCCCACCATTTTATAATTTTCAATCAAAATTTCAATTTCACTCCATTTCAGGAGGATGGTGGGAGGGGAGGTGAACGTGTGGTTCTCCCAGTTCAGCACCTTGATACAGACTGAGTGCTTTTCTCGGCATTTTTTCCCGTTCCGCCATCTTGAATTACATGACAGGTTTGTGTGTGTGTGGGGGGGGGGGGGGGGGGCGGGCGGGGGGCTGGGAGTTACCTGAGGAACACACATGTGCCAGCTGGGGAAAACCTATGACGTTATCTGGCATTAGGGGCTAATTAACAGAACAAAAAATTTATTTCCATAGTTAATTTGATATAAATTTGATATCAAAATTGCATCAGCATCCCATTTGCCGCACTACTACTGAGTCATTTAACTACCAATCTGTGATGTACCCGTTACTGCACCACAGCAGAACTGTGTCTGCAGGAAAGCCGGAAGACGTACACACTTCTGACGATGTGCCACTCTGGTTGCGCAAGTGGCTTAATGTGGGGCGATGTGTATAATTTACTTTCTGAAGTCCCTATCTATGTAGCTTTGAATTCTTATCTGTTTTACCTTTCTGGGGATTCTGCGTACTTGGAGGTGGCGTATTGACTGTGGGCTATTCGCCATGTCGATGGATCCAATCTCGAAAGCTTTCTGAATACAATGTCTGCCTGCTTAACTTGGTGGTTACGTGCTTGCTTCACATGGAGATGGCTCGAGTTCGAATCCCGGCCGGATTGGGAATTTTCTCCCCTCGTGGACTGAGTGTTGTGTTGTCCTCATCATCATTTCATCCTCATCACCGCCATGCAATTTGTCCAATGTGGCGTCGACTGAAATAAGACTTGCACTCTGCGGTTGATCTTCCCCGGGTGGGACCTCCTGGCCAAGAATGCCATACGCTCATTTCATTTCTGAATACATTAAAAATTGCTGCAGTTCATTTATTACAATAATGGCAACTTCTGCGCTATCTCAAGAATGAAATCGGGACTGGTGGCCTTTATTAAGACGGTTGCTGAGAACTGATTGAGATTCACCGTCAAAACGTTGGCTTGTTAATCGTTGATGCAATACATCACCCGATTTCTCACACGTGTCACGTTACTTACAACAGTGGATGGTGTCTCTTCTTTCGGACATGCCCGAAAGAGCTGATACCATGCATTCATGTGACTGATCCGTCTCGATGGGAAATGAATCCACCACCTTCGGTGAGGATGCACAGTGATGTCCCACCTCCTGCAGGAGTCTGCATGGAGTACATACAAGGGGACTGCGAATAAGTGGCGCTAGGTGGGAATATGGGTCGGTCGAGAGACGGGCAGAGATAGTCCGCGAAGTTCCGATAAACACTGTATCCGGTTGGTGCAATGGTTAACGCAGCTGCCTAGTATGCTGGTGATCACGTGTTAGAATGCTGTCTCAGCACACGTTTTCACTCGTCGCCGGTGATTCCGCCTATAGTCCCAAAGCATCTGACACCAATAGTTCCTTCCCTTTCTCCCCCTCCACCGTCAATTTATATAACAACACTAAAAGTAAATGGATTCCTGTTGCGGCGTAGTGGGACTTGGTGGGATGCCTCAGCATGTTGGAGGACTGGTGGCAGGATCGTGTCTAGCATACCACTTCTTTACCTTATTGGGATGAATCCAAGTACTTCTAGAGCTTGAAAAATAATTAGCTATATGCCAGTTTTCCAGGGACTTGGTTTTTCAGACGCGAGGAACACGGGTTTTAACACATTCTAAATTGCGCGAAAAAGTCTAGTAACCTTTTTTCGTCTCGCGGAATTCTGAGTCTATACATGTGTACTCTCATACTCAGGTATTCACTTTTAGTATTGCATAAACATCGTAATAGTAAAGTATGATATCATGAGAGGTACATAGTGTCATTCGTGGATGTGTTACTTTCAAATTTTTGCTGGTGTTAAGCACTGCTACATGCACCGTTTCACCTGATTATACTTCAGGGAATATCATTCTACAGAGAAACAAACGTTGGCACTTTAAAGAGACATCTGATAAAGTGCAATATTTCCTCTTATTAACAGATCGAAAATTACGGAATTTCTTCTATACGTATCTCGAAATATTGTATACAGTGAAAATATGCAGAGATGTCAGGCCACCTGAACTCTCAAACTGCAAAAATTTTGTATCTATGCCTAGATATATACTTCTCAAACCACCGCACGGTACCTGGCGCAGGGTACCTTGCAACAGTACTAGTCACTTCTTTCTTGTTCCCAAACAGATCGAGGGAAAAACGACCACCTATATGCCTCTAACTTTTTTTAACTTATCTTCGTCGGCCTAGCGCGGAATGTTAATTGGCCGCATTCGAATTGTTCTCCAGTCAGTTTCAAACGCCTTTTCTCTAAATTTTCTCACTTGCGTTTCGCAGAAAGAACATTGTTTTCGACCATGGATTCCCTCTTGAGATCAGTATGTAACTCCATAGCACGTACTCGCGTTTTGATCGAAGCTACCGGCAACAAATGTAGCAGCCCGCCTCTGATCAGTTCCCATGTCTCCCTTTGATCTGACGTAATGGGGAGCCCACCTTCGTTGCGTCCTGGCACAGATCCAAACTACCAATATAGATTTGGTGTGGCCTGCGTGGTGCAGTCAGGACGTTGACGACAATATTGTACGTTGTGTTGTCCCCTATTAAACCTTTATAACGGAGTCGAGGAGAAGTTGGTTGTTTTAGGGACGGTGCTGGGGAACAGAGAAGGATTCTTAACAGTGATTGTGATCTGCCAAAGTAGCAAGATGATATGAAGTCGTTAAATATGTTCGTTTATCATTAGAAATATCTGCATGGGAAGTGTCTGGCAAACCTGGTAACAATGTTTAACTATCACTCCTTTCACTATAATTCGATCTTACTACGCATGATATTCTTACTACCAAGAGAAAAGAGCCACTGAGACACTTTTTCTAATCAATATAAAATACACTACCTGCTATCAAAACTCCTTTCACTATAATTCCGTCTTACTACGCATGATCTTCTTACTACCAAGAGAAAAGAGCCACTTGGACCCTTTTTCTAATCAATATAAAATACACTACCTGTGGTGCCTAGCTTAGTGTCAAGAGCACCTTATTGTTTCCACTTGTTCTGTCGTCTACTGAATCAATGAGCATTTGGACGAACTACTAACTGAATGGTCACTTGGCATAACTATTTTATCACTGGTCCCTGTCTGTAACTCGGAGGGGACAAGTGCTGTTCAGTTACTTGTTTCTATTAGGACATAAAATTCGCTACACTGCTAATTAAGCCAAAGACATACTGACTCTGTGCAACACTATTCGATGAAAGATGTGTAAGATACTTGCAAATTGCTGTTTACTTATCAGCTGTTATTACTTCACCCTGAGTAGTACTGTCTTCTCGTGGATGAAGTACTACGTTTCATCAGTAGCTACTATCGTTCAAGTTGCTGGTGCCTTAGCTGGTACTCTGCTAACTCCACTGACTATTCACTGAATCTATAGATGAGCACTACTGCTCATGGCTGACCCTTTATATGTTTCCTGACTTCTTACACTCAGTTCTGATAGCACGTCACCCTCTTCATAATTTTTCTGAAATATTCCATCTACACGTTATTATCTTGTTTCCCACTTAGCAGCCAAAATCCAGGGGTGGATGTTCCTGTCACGAGTTTGGCCTCTACTCTCGACTCATTTAGCGGGTTGACAATTGTTACCCATGTGTGTAGCCTGTACAAGCCGTCAAGTGATAAGTGGGTGCAGCTGCTTCCGAAGCCATTATTCATTACAAATACTCAGGTTTGCACACACTGGTGGTGTCTGGCGGCCCACACCCACGGACATTTGCCTAAAAGCTCCATCTGAACTCTTCGACTCATTTTCTTACATTTAACTTCCCTCCAAAATAAGTAAATGTACATTACACAAAGTGCCGTAAAAATTAGATGGGTGGCTTATATTATCCTAAAGGAAATCAATTTCGTTTTATATACTATAGTCTGTTTGTTATGACTACTTGACCATCTGTTCCTCTACGAAGTCTATCATATGTCACTCTCTATCTCTCATGTTCGTAACGACAGTCTTGGTGTCTCTGGTGAAGGCTCTACTACTGTCCTCACAAAAAGAAAGCGACAACAATTGCCTACTGTTTGTCTTGATCACATTACGCGGTGCTACCCTTGCTGTTTCGTACGGTCCTCTGAATTGAGAGTCAGGCTTGTTAGATCTGCCTCACCTTATTTTCTGTCCGCCCCCGTAGCTGAGTGGGCAGCGCGACGGATTGCTCTCCTATGGGCCCACGTTCGATTCGCGGCTGGGTCGGGGATTTCCGCCGCTCAGGGACTGGGCGTTGTGCTGTCTTCATCATCATTTCATCCCAGTCCGGAGCGAAACCCTAACTGACAGCTTTCCCCTTCATTCCGAGTACAAGTTCTTCTATATTTCCCTTCTCCCCCTTTTCCTGCTATCGAACTCCCGTCCTCCATCAGAACTAACCTCCATCAAAATTAAGTGTTCGTCATTTATAACGAACTAAATAATTTGTATTGTTATCTCATCATACATACTTTAATATCTTAACAATCTATGGAACTGGGACGTAAGGGGAATGAACGTTTCCTGTTACCACCAACGCTGACGGAACGAAGTGTGGAGGCTGAATTGTTTGGTTCTTGGATGTCTTGCAGAGTGACCATGCACGGTCGTTCTTTGCTCCGCTCATATTCACAGTTTTACGTATAATATCTAGTGATTATGAAAATATAGGTAGGGATATAGCCGGCAGCGGTGGCCGAGCGGTTCTAGGCGCTTCAGTCCGGAACCGTGTGACTGCTACGGTGGCAGGTTCGAATCCTGCCTCGGGCATGGATGTGTGTGATGTCCTTAGGTTAGATAGGTTTAAGTATTTCTAACTTCTATGGGACTGATGACCTCAGATGTTAAGTCCCATAGTGGTCAGAGCCATTTTTGAAGGGATAATCAATAACTCCAAGCAACGCACGAAAATTTCTTTCATGATCCGTTTAATCAACAGAATTCGAAAATAAATATCGACAGTGTATTCCTCGTACTAGTCACCTGTGTATCAAGTCCATCAAATGAGTGAGAGAAAGTGACGTTACGTTTTAGAATTAAGTTGCAGGGTTTTGAGAAATAATTACACATAACTCTGCACTATAAACTCAGCTGAGCAGTAAAATTCACTGTTCCGACTGTTCACTCTAAATCTTTTAAGTTCAGTGTCACTGGGAAGTTCACCACGATATGCCACGCGAGTAATTCAGAGTTCCGTGCCACTGCACGTTTGTTTGTATTAAGTGTGAAACTTGCTCTTACGCAGCGAATTTTACGGAGTTCAATGTGGTCTCCGTAACTTCTGCTAAACTTTCCGTCTCAAATAACACGCGAATCCCACTTAGGTTATCCCTAGTTTACATAGTCCGTGTCATGGTGAGCTCCGTTCCTTATATACCCACGCCCACGCTCTGTCACCAGATATTATACTTTTAAAGCTATTTTTTCAGTAGTTGGCATTGTGAGGTCTCTATGGTTGTATTATAAGACAGGTTATAAGAACAGCTATCAATCGCTGACTTAAAGGCGATGTTGTTCAACACATTTTATTGTTCGATGCCATTATCGGTCTGTCAGTAATAAGATATTGAAAACATTTTCAGCATTACGTTTGTAACAGATTTTCCTCTTCGTTGTGGAAACTTGTAGAAAACATTACGTATTAAATTATTCATATAAACATCTGTTAAAATACCAGCCAGACTATTACCCGTCCCAAGACAAGTTTTTAGATAACATATTTGGTCAGTGAAGGCAAAACAAATTATAAGTTAAAGCAACATTTAAAAATTAAATTTCTTCTGTACATTCTGCAGTACAAATCTTGTCATGTGTTAGCAGATTACGCCTAAAAATTTCAATGCTATCTTTTATCGGGATTTTACTACTTATTATAAAACTTACGTCGGCGATATTTTATTAATGCTAGAGGGTAACACCAGTGATGATAATGTGTTTGCCCAAGCAATAGGCATTATGCGCCAGAGAAATAACTTTTACTGAGGAATTAGATGGAGGGAATTCTATTAACTTCATAGATCTTACTATTAAGATAGTTAACAACAGACATAAATTTTCGATTTACAGAAAACCTAAAAATACAGATATTATCACCTCTGCCAGTTCGTTCAATTCAGCAGGACCCAAACAGTTATTTTTCACCTCCGTTATTCAGCGGATCTTTCTTTATCCATTGGCGGACAGTGAAATATGTTAAGAAAACAATTTTTTAACCAAATTAAAAATTTTTGAAAATAATTTTATGTGCCCGTGCAGCAGGCTTTGGAAACGGAAAATAAACACTCACCCAGAAAACAGAAGTAATAAACAAAGACTGAAAGTCATTCCAGTACAATTTCACGGGATTCTGTTCCAGGAAAAGTTTTATAAAATAGAATGTTACATGTGGTTTTCAGGTTAACAACTCCCTAAAACTTCGTGTACAAGATAAGCTGGGAAGTGCATACGACGAATTTGATGGCTTTGGGGCATTCAGGACTGATTTAATAATTGTGACAAGCAATATATATTGGCCAAATCGGCCACTCTTTTTATTCTAAGGATTAAGAAGCGTTTACAGCAAAAAAACTGCCTTTGAGCTGAATTTAACAGAAACTGGCCATACTATATGGAGCAGTGATAACAGTATGCGCATGCTCCAGAGAGAACAAAAAGGTCCTACTCTCGATTTGTTAGAAGAACCTATTATTTACAAAAGCAAAAAATAGTAGCCAGCAAGAGTGGTCAGCGACTTTGGACCCAACACCGCTTTAGCATTGTTTGACAATGTTTCACAGTATTGATTTTGTTTGTTTTAGTCGTATTTCATTTACCAGGAAGGGAAGGTCTGGCAGCGGATAAAACTGCACTTCAGCCAGAGGATACACAAACTAAAAAGATGGTTTAAAATACAGGGCGGTTAAAATTAAACTTTTTCTACTTCAGCCAGTGTAGACGCAAAACTGATACTGAAACGGTGCGCTGCATGATTTGTGTTGTTAACTGTGTTCCTGTCGTGACTTTTCGTTAGGCACCGATACTGATACAGCGCCGTCGCTAGTCGTCGGGACTCAGTTCGAAGCCGGACTCATCACTGAATCCTACTCTAGTCACTGAGAATCAACGCCGAAGTCGTGTCTGGAGATGCCCCCGACAGAGGTGGCATATCGGCCCGTGTGTCGCCTGCCGTAAGGCCCGAGATCCGGGAGTGATGATTCGAATGCCATTCCGTTCCATAGTAGAACCCTTTTGCTTGTCACCTTCGGCACCCTTACAGCACAGCGATACGTCGACGATATTCTACGCCCCATTTCGTTGCTCTTCATGGCAAACCATCCTGGGCTCATATCATTCTCATTTCACACGAAAGATAAAGAGTAAGCGCTCTGTACTCAATAACCAATATAGATTATGAGTTAACCTAAAAGAACTGCTATGGAACAATATAAAAAGTGGTCAGACAGCCTGAAAAGCTTGAAGGAATGTTGCAGGGTAGGTTGTGCTAATAAATTATTCTTAAGGAAGAAATTCGATACGTTGTGCCGTTTCTGAGTTAGTTAGCACTGAAGTTAGTCAATTAGACGATTGCACGTTGAAATTCATGCTGTTCGCCAGAGACGGTTTCGCCAACCGTCTTTTTCGTCTGGTTTCCTATAACCGAAAAAGAGACCGATACAAAATCTGCACAGGGGACGGAAGTAAAGATCGAACCGTAGCCAAGGCGTTAGCAGTGTCATGCACTATCATGTACGCTCTGAGGACCACTGACACTAAGTCTGTATGGCGGGTTGCTTTAATTTGCTTGCGCAGCGGCCTGATTGTCTAAAGTCAAAGCTAATTAACTCGGAAAGGGCGTGACGTATCGAGCTTTTTTCTAAAAACTATTTCTCAGCACACCTACGCTGCAACAACCTCTAAAACTTTTTAGACTGTTCCGACTATCCTGTATACCTAAATCTGCACAACTCACAACAGACTGACTGCAGTTCATTTAATAATAAACTTTACCCCTTACTGATATTATGTTGTACCACAGCATTAGAAATTACTAACCGGTAAATACTTTCGGAATGGTAAGAATCTGTCGCTATTGGTTAAGTAAAGTTCCAGTCATTGTGAACACAGTTGTTGTTGCACTATACGAAATTATTGCTGTCATGTCCTCTGACCACGTACCGTGTGTTCTTTGTGTGTTGCTGGCTGTGTGACTGACGCAGCATGCTGTAAGCAGCAGAATGGCCCGATATTCGCGCCGGGAACAAGCCGAGGTGGTGTTCGTGTACGTCCAAGCAAATGGAAACTGTCGCGAGGCAGCACAGCTATAACAAAACAAATATCCTCACAGGTACCAACCACATCACAGAGCATTTCAAGCCCTGTTTGGACGTTTGTGTTATCATGGGCCCTTTCAGACAGACGAACGTGCAGGGAGGCGGCGGACTGGTCGTACACCAGATTTGGAGACTGTACTAGGGTTCACCCAAATATCCTGTAGGACCTGCACATTCGTCTGTCTGAAAGGACCTATGATTATATAAACACCAAAAAAAGGCTTGAAATATTGTGTGATGTGGTTGGTGTGCGTGTGGATACTTTTTGGGTATAGTCGTGCTGCCTCTCGACCGTTTCCATCTGCTTGGTCAAACACCAACACCATGTCGGCTTGTTCCCGACATGAATACCGGACTATTCTGCTGCAACACACAAGGGACACACGGTACGTGTTCAGAGGAACTGTCAATCGTCGTGGTAATGATTCATTTCCGCACATATGTTCATGGGACCTTTTTCCCTCTTTTTCCAGTCAAAAATTCGTCGGCTTTATTAAGGTTCACCCTATTTAACACGTTTGCTTAAAAAACAAAAGCAAAATTCAGTTGCAAAAGAGAAGTAACAGTTTTGTCTAATGGTGAACAGCGTAAACTAGCAACTAATGAAGAAATACTACAAATATTAATAACAAAAATAGTTTTGTGTGATCATTTACGGGCATATTTATTATTTCCATGTCTAGGAAACAATTTTGTTAAATTACAGAAATATAATAGGACATAAAATATTTAGTGCTACTATTAAGAAAGACAAATTCACAAAAATACATTCATAAAAAAAACTCTAATCGAATAAAGAGCTCAAAGTTCCGAAGCGCGAGCAGTTCTTTGTTTAGTTTGGAGCAGATCATTCGTTGTTTCTCGCTGACAAGGTGGCGCTGTGTATGTTTCTTTCGTTAGATTCACACAGTGTCTCTCCAGTGTTGCATAAGCATAGGGTCAGATGTTTCATCCCAGTCCTCATTCGGTTACATACCTTACACGTCCTGTAGCACGGGTTGCGGCCATCAGGAAGTAACTTCTTGAGATTCACGTGTTTACGTGACGCTATTCTATAGGCTATCCAGCATAGAGGTTCACAAAAAACATTTGTATATATTTCAGTACCTATACAGGTTAATAACTTTTCGCCCAAAGTACACAGAAGCTCAAACAATTTTATGCATGTTGGCACAGTTCAGTGTAGGAATCGTTTGCAGCTCGACAGACATCAAAACGGTATCCACTTCTCGCCAAAAGTTCGTAACCCTGACAAGTGTTGTGGCCCCTACTGTGGCGTAGATCCGTTGTATCTAATCTACCAGATCTCGAAACCTTGTTCTGTAAACAATGTCCTTGATAAACCCCCATGCCCATGCACTGAAAGTCAGCGGTCAGACTGGGAAACAGAGGTCGTCAGGCAATGCATCCCCCCACCCCCCACCCTCCATCTCCCCAGGCCGTTTCCCATCCGACGCCAGGAAACGTTTCGTGGAGAAATGAGGTAACATCCCCATGAGGAGGCATCTTGAGACGTGCAAAGTTCGCCAACATGTCGAGACAGGTGTGCTCTGTACTGGCGTGCATGCGCCATGCAATTCAGCGCTGTTCATGAAATGGCGAGAACTACATGTTGGAAAGTATCTCTGTCGATTGCGTATTTACCCAGCAATGTCTAGCCCAGACACCTGTACTTCAAGCTACAACTGTGATTTTTGGGAGGATATGAAATAGATTCCGTTGTCCAGAGAAAGATCATTTTTAATTATTCTTGACTTCAAAAGGTGATCTTCGGCCATCCATAAGACGGAATTGGTCGTAGTTTACGTGAGACAGCTCAGCCTATCTCATTTTGACTTGTTTCAGTATGGTTGACTTCAGAAGAATTCCTCCAGATGGCTTCTGCAGATTATTTTATTCCGAACTGTGTGGACACACGGCAGGTTAGGCATCTGAGCTATCCGCCCAAGCATACAGGTAAATACTTGATTTTCCTTACAATAAGACAGCGGCTAATCTCTTGATATTATATTTAACTCTTCGTTGTCTCATCTGTTTCTCTTGTGGCGTTCCACTGATCTGTAATTTTGGCATCAGTAAGGAAAAAGCTCTTCATATAAAATTAATCTGACAATTTTCCAAGCTTCCTAAACTGAATTTTTGCTTCGTCAAATGCTGCACAGTGGGCAACAACTGAAGTTTCAATTGCATGGATGAATTGATCGTTCTGCTACACGGACACGCTTTATTCAAAGGAAGAGTTTTTCTCGTTGGTCCATTAAGTCATTTTTCTCTCCATGATGACCGAGGACCACTAACTTCACAAATTTAACGTGAAATGATTTTAAGTAGAATGAGTTTAGTGTATGTAAGTTTTAAAACTACGATTTACCCATCAAAAGTCATGTATCACATCTCTTAACAGGCCAATGAGTGTAGTTTTCTTTATGGTCTCCTTATCCAGACGGTAATGGTCACCAAGTGCAAAGAAATCTATTTAAAACTGACGTAAAAGACAAATATGATTGCGAGCCAAGTGAAATTGCTTCTTTACAGTTTACTAAACAGTTTTTATAAATTAACAGGACTTATTACAAGCATTAGGCAGGAGACCTGAACGTTCTGTTCGTTATGTACCTTCGAGAAATGTTCGTAACTAATGGCGGTGCCGGTGCTAATGAGTGTCCAGCACGTCTTAACCCGCATCGATTACCATCCCCAACTTTACCGTCCTCTTGCCACAAAGTTAAGTTCATTAACGTGATGTGTTCTCCAGCAGCAAAGCTCAATTTATCACGAGGCTAGTGAAAGATACAAATAAGGGGATCGCGTGTTCATTTGTATTTATTTCCTAACGAGATCGATTTTCTTTTCACTGGGCGCCGGGAAGGAGAAGTTCGTCCTTAGAGCATTTCTTAGGTTCAAGGTTTAAATAAGAGACGGCAGAGTGGCCGAGAACTTTTGCTCACTTTGATCTGGTGCCAAGCGGATGCCTTCAGATGCGACGGGAGACGTTTATTAGTGATTTACGCCAGACGTTCTATAGCTGTAAATGAGTCTGCTCATTAAATGTCTCCGCAATGAGGTTTCTATTTGTTTGCTGTTTTATTGGAACCTTTCTTACATGGATTTCTAAAAAACTCCAAGATGTTACTCTTTATTTAGCGTGCCCTTTGAAGTCATTTTAAAACGAGAGATCGATTTATCTGTAATTGTATGTTTTTATCTCGTGCTACGAAGGAGTGGACTCATGCAATGGGAATGATATCTTACTAAGAAAATTATAAATTTTTGGAATATCGCATGATCTATACTTATAGCTGATATTATTTCATGCAGTGATTTCTTCTATTGCTTGTAATATTGTCAAATGGCAGCTCTGTTCAAATGACAGTGATGAATCACTCTCACAATACATGGTTTACAGACTTACTATACGTTTCAAACTTTTGTATAAATCTGTGTAGTCACTGCCCAGTGTCAGTGTCATAACGACCTACTTTTGCACCGTCAACAGTTATGAGAACTGCATACACAGTAAAGTAATAATGTATAATTTCGTTGCTACGATTGATGTATGGGTCATAAATACCCCACACATTGTGTGTAGGAAGTGTATGGTTTATTTGTTCAATGAAATACTGACAATAATTCACTAGTTGCAGGGTTTAAAAATGGAGGCCAAGAGATTAGAGTTTAGCGCGACCACACAGTACGCACAAAATTACCACTTACTACGAGCGAATTAAAGACGAAGCACAAGGCTGGATAGGAGAAACTAATGGTTCATATATATGCCTTAATTGCTACAGTGAATCCACAGAATACGTAAATTAGGATGGCGGAACGCTGTTTGAAGCTTCTTTCCGCTGCTCGTCATCTCGGACAGTTAGAGGATGGAATATGGAGAAACACTACTAAAATTACACAAAGAATGGAGTATATTCAAAGCAAGAAAATAACAGTTCTGAAGTCAATCATACGCTCGCAACAGTCGTGTAAAACTGCGTTATGTAACACACAGTCTTTTCTCATATCATTCTGAGTATTCGCATAAATAAAGCGTATAATCCAACGTGGATATTTTAATTTTACTAACTTGATACTCTCAGAATTGCTGTTTTTAAGACACATGACTGCAAATGAGCAGGTTGTATTTTTATCCGTAATGCTTTTGCTGATTTTCCTTATATGAGACTAATAATTAGACTCTTAGTATTACAACAATATAAGTAAAAATGTTGAGACTTATACCTGGACCTACCTAGAAACGAAATTTCTGCCAGCAATGCAGGCAAAAAGTGTTACGACGTGATTTCATATTTTTATTTTGACCCCTCAGTCGAAGCATAATTTAAAACTTGGCATCCACGTGAAAATAAGAAAATTGTAAATGTAAATAGTTTTCTCCGTACTCGTATTTTTGGATACTGCAGTAAAAGTGACGAAGAGGCAATTGAATAATAACTATTTCTGGCAATGCAGCACTGTGATAATGCACTCTATAGAAGGTACAAATTGATTCATAGTTCTATGTACGAGCTGTGTTATCAAGAAATTCTTGAGAGCATTTTGATTATTTCTGGTTAACAAATCTGTTACAGACCTATCATAACCTACCTGAAAACGGACAGAAAACTCGTTGCTCCGTTAAAACCATTTCAGTTTAAAAACAGCTACTACATCAGAACCGGATGGTGTGTACAAACCTTGCTACAACTTAAATTCATTTTGAATTACTCATAGATTATTAACCGAACCAATCTTTTAATTTGAAGCCATTTTTTTCTCCCCGCACCGAGTTTGGCATTCAGCTACTCAGTTACCAAGGCTGAGAAGCAACATTTTTAAACTTTTATTTAGATTTAAAAACGAATTTCACTCACGTTTAGTCCAGTGAGAATTCGTTTGAGTTGAAATTTAACAATAATTGATACCTACAACCATATGGGAATGGATGTGTATCGTATATTTAGTATTTAATGCAGCTGGAAGAAGTTACTTCATGAAACAAGGAAACTAAAAAAATTAAAAATGTGTTTAGTTTTTAGTATAGAGAAGAGTTGCCATTTTAATCTAGTGAAGAGGTGTAATGATAAGACAGTGAAAACATTCCTTCCACCAATAGTTATATTTTACTCTGACCATGCCTGAGATTCTGCTCTGGAGCCGATCATGAACCATTTTATTATTTCCAATTAAATACTTCTTTCTTATTTTCTTATCTTCTTTTCTGTGAGTAGCCTATTTTATCAAAACACTGCTCTGCTAGCACTCGCAGTTAGAAACAGCTTTTGAAGGCTAGTAGTTCAGTACAATTTATAGCAGTCAAACGTATACGCAGTAAATGAAGTAGAGCGACTTTAATATCATTACCTGTTAGATATTTACACAGCTATGTCATTGCAGCTTTCTTGAAATCAATTATCAAGATATGGTGAAACAGATGTATGAGATATGGCAGACTATGAAAGACAAATTAAAATTACGAAATACAGAACAAAGAAAAAAAGCAGTTTGGATTACTGGAAAGAGTGGTCATTGCTGAGTGGAGCAGATAATATAATGCCTTGCATGTGACGTTGTGTGGTCATTGAACATTACTTGTATCCAAAATAATGTGCACACAGATTTATTGTTTGATGAAATTACTCTCAATACAGTATGTTGTTGTTGTTGTTGTTGTTGTGGTCTTCAGTCCTGAGACTGGTTTCATGCAGCTCTCCATGCTACTCTATCCTGTGCAAGCTTCTTCATCTCCCAGAACCCACTGCAACCCACACCCTTCTCAATCTGCTTAGTGTATTCATCTCTTGGTCTCCGTCTACGATTTTTACCCTCTACGCTGCCCTCCAATACTAAACTGGTGATCCCTTGATGCCTCAGAACATTTCCTACCAACCGATCCCTTCTTCTAGTCAAGTTGAGCCACAAACTTCTCTTCTCCCCAATCCTATTCAATACTTCCTCATTAGTTATGTGATCTACCCATCTAATCTTCAGCATTCTTCTGTAGCACCACATTTCGAAAGCTTCTATTCTCTTCTTGTCCAAACTATTTATCTTCCTTGTTTCATTTCCATACATGGCTACACTCTATGCAAATACTTTCAGAAATGACTTCCTGACACTTAAATCTATACTCGATGTTAACAAATTTCTCTTCTTCAGAAACGCTTTCCTTGCCATTCTCTGTCTACATTTTATATCCTCTCTACTTCGACCATCATCAGTTATTTTGCTCCCCAAATATCAAAACTCCTTTACTAATTTAAGTGTCTCATTTCCTAATCTAATTCCCTCAGCATCATCCGACTTAATTCGACTACATTCCATTATCTTCGTTTTGCTTCTGTTGATGTTCATCTTATATCCTCCTTTCAAGACACTATCCATTCCGTTCAACTGCTCTTCCAAGTCCTTTGCTGTCTCTCACAGAATTACAATGTCATAGGCGAACCTCAAAGTTTTTATTTCTTCTCCATGGATTTTAATACCTACTCCGAATGTTTCTTTTGTTTCCTTTACTGCTTGCTCAATATACAGATTGAATAACATCGGGGAGAGACTAGAGCCCTGTCTCACTCCCTTCCCAACCACTGCTTCCCTTTCATGTCCCTCGACTCTTATAACTGCTATCTGGTTTCTGTACAAATTGTAAATAGCCTTTCGCTCCCTATATTTTACCCTTGCCACCTTCAGAATTTGAAAGAGAGTATTCCAATCAACATTGTCAAAAGCTTTCTTTAAGTCTACAAATGCTAGATACGTAGGTTTGCCCTTCCTTAATCTAGCTTCTAAGATAAGTCGTAGTGTCAGTATTGCCTCACGTGTTCCAACATTTCTACGGAATACAAACTGATCTTCCCCGAGGTCGGCTTCTACTAGTTTTTTCATTCGTCTGTAAAGAATTCGCGTTAGTATTTTGCAGCTGTGACTTATTAAACTGATAGTTCGGTAATTTTCACATCTGTCAACACCTGCTTTCTTTGGGATTGGAATTATTATATTCTTCTTGAAGTCTGAGGGTATTTCGATTGTCTCATACATCTTGCTCACCAGATGGTAGAGTTTTGTCATGACTGGCTCTCCCAAGGCCGTCATTAGTTCCAATTGAATGTTGTCTACTCTGGGGGCCTTGTTTCGGCTCAGGTCTTTCAGTGCTCTGTCAAATTCTACACGCAGTATCATATCTCCCATTTCGTCTTCATCTACTTCCTCTTCCATTTCCATAATATTGTCCTCAAGTACATCGCCCTTGTATAGACCCTCTATATACTCCTTCCACCTTTCTGCTTTCCCTTCTTTGCTTAGAACAGGGTTTCCATGTGAGCTCTTCATGTTCATACAAGTGGTTTTCTTATCTCCAAAGGTCTCTTTAATTTTCCTGTAGGCAGTATCTGTCTTACCCCTCGTGAGATAAGCCTCTACATCCTTACATTTGTCCTCTAGCCATCCCTGCTTAGCCATTTTGCACTTCCTATCGATCTCATTTTTGAGATGTCTGTATACCTTTTTGCCTGCTTCATTTACTGCATTTTTATATTTTCTCCTTTCATCAATTAAATTCAATATTTCTTCTGTTACCGAAGGATTTCTACTAGCCCTCGTCTTTTTACCTACTTGGTCCTCTGCTGCCTTCACTACTTCATCCCTGAAAGCTACCCATTCTTCTTCTACTGTATTTCTTTCCCCCATTCCTGTCAAATGCTCCCTTATGTTCTCCCTGAATCTCTGTACAACCTCTGGTTCTTTTAGTTTATTCATGTCCCATCTCCTTAAATTCCAACCTTTTAGCAGTTTCTTCAGTTTTAATCTACAGGTCATAACCGATAGATTGTGGTCAGAGTTCACATCTGCCCCTGGAAATGTCTTACAGTTTAAAACCTGGTTCCTAATCTCTGTCTTACCATTATATAATCTATCTGATACCTTTTAGTATCTCCAGGCTTCTTCCATGTATACAGCCTTCTTTTATGATTCTTGGACCAAGTGTTACCTATGATTAAGTTGTGCTTTGTGCAAAGTTCTACCAGGCAGCTTCCTCTTTCATTTCTTTGCACAAGTCCATAATCACCTACTACGTTTCCTTCTCTCCCTTTTCCTACTACCGAATTCCAGTCACCCATGACTATTAAATTTTCATCTCCCTTCACTATCTGAATAATTTCTTTTATTTGATCATACATTTCTTCAATTTCTTCGTCATCTGCAGAACTAGTTGGCATATAAACTTGTACTACTGTAGTAGGTGTGGGCTTCGTATCTATCTTGGCCACAATAATGCGTTCACTATGCTGTTTGTAGTAGCTTACTCGCATTCCTATTTTACTATTCATTATTAAACCTACTCCTGAATTACTCCTATTTGATTTTGTGTTTATAACAATGTAGTCACCTGACCAGTAGCCTTGTTCCTCCTGCCGCCGAACTTCACTAATTCCCACTATATCTAACTTTAACCTATCCATTTCCGTTTTTAAATTTTCTAACCTACCTGCCCGATTAAGGGATCTGACATTCCACGCTCCGATCCTTAGAACGCCAGTTTTCTTTCTCAGATTTATTATTTGATGAAATTAGTCTTAATACAGTATAACTTCTTATAACCAGATCTTGACCACCCCTGCTTACCAAAAATTGTCCGAAGCGACTGACAGTTAACGTGAGATTAGAAATGTCTTGCAGCTATACCAGACACTGACATTAGTGGACCTGCAATGTGTGATTACAAAGGCACGTTATCCGATACAACTGCAAACATGTCAAATACCCGATTTGGAATTTTTAAAGACCACTGTTAGTGGATTATCTACAGAAGTTGCTGAGATTTCATTTCACTGCTATTATCTCGCTCTTCCAGAGGCATTTTAACAGGAAGGATCATAAAATTGGATCACGGACTTCACTTGTGGCAGAGTTTTACCTGTGTGTTGATGACAAGTTTTGGCGCTAGGTTAAGATGTAGAGCTCAAATGACAGCAGATGTCTCTAGTGCACCTGTCGTAGAACATAACATATTTTACGAAGCCACATATGATATTTCTTCCTATTATGTTAGTGTGTTCCCGTGAAGAATAATTGTTTAGACTTCGTAATTTGCCTATCGCATCGTCAGTAGGTGTGTCTGGCGATTCCAACTGTCTTGTGGTTCTACAACAATCTACTCGGGTCTTGCAGTATTATGGTAAAGTTTATTATGACACCACTCTACACGTTCCCGTACGTTCACCATCACCAGAATATGGGGTACATTTTAAAGACGCTGAAGACAATGAAAAGTGTCATCTGACGTCAAATAAATTGATTGTACCACCAAGACTATGATAGTAACGTAAATATTCATCATAATGATAGTTAATTATACTGATATATTATACCACAATGAAAAGAAAACTACAGTTCTAAAAATAAACGAATTGTTAGAGAATGTACAGTACTACTCGCCCATTCCGAATTTTCTTAACAGTACTCTATATTTATTCCTGATATATCTCCATAAAAGATCGATGCAGTGAAATATTTGTCTCATGGGCTATTAAGTTACAAAGAAACTCACTTAAAATATTTCTACTCTATACATACCCAGATTCCCAATCGCAAAAAGGAAGCAGGTGTTGACAGATGTGAAAATTACCGAACTATCAGTTTAATAAGTCACGGCTGCAACATAGTAACGAGAATTCTTTACAGACGTATGGAAAAACTAGTAGAAGCCGACCTTGGGGAAGATCAGTTTGGGTTCCGTAGAAATATTGGAACACTTGAGGCAATACTGACCCTACTGCTTCTCTTAGAAGCAAGATTAAGGAAAGGCAAACCTACGTTTCTAGCATTTGTAGACTTAAAGAAAGCTTTTGACAATGTTGATTGGAATACTCTCTTTCAAATTCTGAAGGTGGCAAGGGTAAAATATAGGGAGCGAAAGGCTATTTACAATTTGTACAGAAACCAGATAGCAGTTATAAGTGTCGAGGGACATGAAAGGGAAGCAGTGGTTGGGAAGGGAGTGAGACAGGGCTCTAGTCTCTCCCCGATGTTATTCAATCTGTATATCGAGCAAGCAGTAAAGGAAACAAAAGAAACATTCGGAGTAGGTATTAAAATCCATGGAGAAGAAATAAAAACTTTGAGGTTCGCCGATGACATCGTAATTCTGTCAGAGAGAGCAAATGACTTGGAAGAGCAGTTGAATGGAATGGATAGTGTCTTGAAAGGAGGATATAAGACGAACATCAACAAGAGGAAAACGAGGATAATGGAATGTAGTCGAATTACGTCTGGTGATGCTGAGGGAAATAGACTAGGAAATAAGACACTTAAAGTAGTAAAGGAGTTTTGATATTTGGGGAGCAAAATAACTGATGATGGTCGAAGTAGAGAGGATATAAAATGTAGACAGAGAATGGCAAGTAAAGCGTTTCTGAAGAAGAGAAATTTGTTAACATCGAGTATAGATTTAAGTGTCAGGAAGTCATTTCTGAAAGTATTTGCATAGAGTGTAACCATGTATGGAAGTGAAACAAGGAAGATAAATAGTTTGGACAAGAAGAGAATAGAAGCTTTCGAAATGTGGTGCTACAGAAGAATGCTGAAGATTAGGTGGGTAGATCGCATAACTAATGAGGAGGTACTGAATAGAATTGGGGAGAAGAGTTTGTGGCACAACTTGACTAGAAGAAGGGATCGGTTGGTAGGACATGTTCTGAGGCATCAAGGGATCACCAATTTAGTATTGGAGGACAGCGTGGAGGGTAAAAATCGTAGAGGGAGACCAAGAGATGAATACACCAAGCAGATTCAGAAGGATGTAGGTTGCAGTAGGTACTGGGAGATGAAGAAGCTTGCACAGGATAGAGTAGCATGGAGAGCTACATCAAACCAGTCTCAGGACTGAAGACAACAACAACAACAACATACCCAGAACTGTGGTGTCAGAACTGCTATCAAATGCTTTACAATGTTCCTATAAATGCGAGTATTCATGTCAGTCATAAATGAAATGAAGCTTTTACTAAAAAGGACGACACGTTGATACTGGGAAGGCTAGAAGAAGGAAAGTAAAATATAAAACAGTAGGATACAGTCTGTGATATGCTTTAAATTGCAGTTCCTTAAAAGCATATCCACTGTCGGTCGTTTCATCTAGCGTGTTGTTTGATTGTGTAATCTTGGGTCTGTAAATTCCTGGCTTTTCTAGAAAGTCTAGTTAGCGCCATTTATGTTGCCAATTAAGAACCTTTAAGTCATTTTCATTGTTATCTACATGGCGCACAGTTTCAAGAAAATAGGTAGCTACTGCTGATTCATTCGGTCGTTATGGATAAAAACTCAGTATAAAATTTCTACCACTGTGGCTGTTACAGAAATGACTGGAGTTATGACAGTTTATTTGTTTGTGATATTTGGTTTATTTAGTACATGGAGTGTTATTTTTTTCATTAACGTTCATTCTGATTTTTTTAGAGATGTTAGTTACTTGCCATCTGATGTTATCAACATACTGAGTACTGTCATATGTCTTCCAGAGTACGCCTCAATAGCTGTGCGGTCAGTGCGGAAGAATGCCATGTAAGGGGCTCGGGTTCGATTCCCAGCTGGGTCGACGATTTTCTCCGCTCACGGACTGCGTGTTGTGTTGCCCACATCGTCATTTCACCCCGACCGGCACGTAAGTCGCCGAAGTGGCGTCAACTAAAAAGACTTGCGCCAGATTCCGGGTACAACCATCATGGATCATTTCGATCATCACAATATTACCCCAGGTCGCCAATCAATCGCCAGAACTACTGGCGCAACTGATCTTTCGGATTCTGGGGCTGGCAGGTTAAAACGCAATGTGATTCACCAGAAGAAGTCTGTGTCCTCTGGCCAACTTAAAACCAAATCAAATACATTTTTGCAACACTTAACATGCAAACACTTTTGCAACCCAGTAAGCTCCATAAACTGGGAGATACATTAAAAGAACAAGATATTCAAATTATGGCCTTCCAAGAAATGATGGACAATAAAACCATGGATTTCGGCAATTATCGTCTTCGTAAAAGTTAAACTGATAAAAGAATACTTAATAATACACCACTTCTGGGAGTTTCTTTTGCAGTCTACAAAAATATTTTAAATACAATAACGGAGGTACACCCCATTAATAATAGACTAATGAAAATTTCTCTTAAATGCGCAAATAAAGCATACACCTTAACTGAAGCCCATATTCCAGGCAATGAGGATAACAGTAAAAAAAACCGAAGCAGTTAATGAAGTTTGGGTATCGTTAGAAAGAATCAGCTCGAAAATTCCCTCAAACCATCTCAAAATTTTAATGTGTAATTTGATTGATCAATTAATTAAAGAGGAAAAATATAAGAAAACGGTGAGTGGATTTCCTGCGCATAAATGGGCAAAGCAAAACGGCCAAAGGCTTATTGAAACGTGCAAAAATTTTGACCCTAAAATCATGTCAACGCATTTTAAAAAGAAACCTTCTAAACAAAAAAAAAAACTTGGCTGGCACCCAATAAATTTATTGGGGAATTTCAAATTGATCATGTAGCAATTTCATACCTTAACCACACAGAAATTTTTAATGTCCAAATTGGGAAAGGGGCTAATATTGATTCTGACAATAATTTAACGCGAATGAAAGTAAAACTGCAAACTCAAAAACTCTTCAAAACAAAACAAAAATTTTCACAGATTTGACACTCCTAAAAAAACCCAACTCTAACAAGTGATCTCTACAAAAAACAATCCAACAACTGGTAAAACCTAAACTAAAAGTTAATCAAAAAAGCACTGAAACGTCCCCTTTGAACAACTCAACATGACTTTGCTTAAACTGACACACAATAGTTTTTAGCGCAACGCAATCTGACTTTCAATAATCCCTACAAGAGAATGGCCCTGACTAACATTAACCTATATGTTTCACAAATCACTTACCTCACAAAAATCTTCGTTACTCGAATCACTGCAATACAGCGAGCGCCACTACTGCCAGCTAACTAAAAGATTCTAACTACGGAAGTCACTAACTACTGATAGGCACAGTTAGCAAATGAAAGATTTTAATAGAGAACAAACAATGTATTTACCTTTATAGTCATAATATATATATCAGTTCATGACACCAATTCTTACAAATTTCAAAACTCCGCCATCTCTCTCCCCACGTCCACCACTGCTGGCGGCTCACCTCCAACTGCGCAACGCTACGCGCTGTTAGCATCCAGCTGCCGCTGCCCAACACTACAATGGCAGACAACAATGCAAACTAAGCACAGACTGCGCACAGCACAGCCAGTGATTTTTCATACCGAGCGCTATGTGGCGTTACCAATAAGAAAACCTAAACAGCCTACTTACAGCACATAGTTTAATTTCACTTTGAAAGAAACAAAATCGTATCTGTTGGAACTCAGATTGTGAAACATCAGTTAAATCTAGGCATGAGGCATTCAGAAATTGGAATAGTAACACATTCCGTAAGATAAAGACATCTGAATTTTCCGACAGACTAAAAGAAACTACGAAAATGCCCAACTTCTAGAAATCGAAAAAGAGTACCAAAAGAATAATAGAAAAACCTTATAAAACAATCAAAACAAAACTAATAGGTTACCAACCTCAAAGTCTTTGCTTCAAAAGTGACAACAACTGTTTGCCTCAAGACAACTAGGAAAATTGTAAGGCACTTGCTAATTAATTTGAAAAACTGTTAAACTGTTAAACTGTCCAGAACCAGCATAAAAATACCAACCACAGCAAACGAATAATACCAGCCCTAACTCTAAAGAATGGGACGAAATCAAAATAACTAAACTAGTTATAAGTCTTAAAAACAATATGGCACCAGAAGAAGACAGTGTAATTGCAGAACTACTAAAATCAGCTTGCCCTAACACTATAAAAAAGATCACTCAACTAAACCGACATATCTGCCAAACTGAAAAACTATCTAAGGACCGGAAAACTGCACTAATTCATCCATTGCATAAAAATGGGGATAGAACCGATGTTAACAATTACCGAAGAATCTCTCTTCTCCCAGTCACACATGACTTCTCTCGCAATGTTTACTTGATCGACCAAGAACAGGTAGAACCTAAAATTGATGAATACCTAGCTGGCTTTAAACCAAACAGATCCTGTCCGGAACATATTCTTAATTTAAAACTAATCCTTAGGCACCAAAGATTTTCAAGTAACCATAGTGTATGTAGATTTGTCGATTTTAAGAAAGGTCTACGATTCCGTTGATCGTGAAACTCTTTTCCAAATTTTAAACGAACTAGGACTCGATAATTAATGATTAAATAAACGTTAACCGACACTAGGGATATTATCAGACCTCAAAAACAAATTGAAATTCTTAAAGAAGATGCGAAAAAGTAGGATTACCTCGTATCATTCGAAAAGGCGGAATATATGATATGCAACAAAGAAGCACCAATGTTTTTGAACATGAAATATGGTAAAATAAAAAGGGTTTCTCAGTTTAAATATTTGCGGAGATCATACAAGAAAACGGTCTGGAAAAAGAAGCAATCGAAGTTCGGTGTAAAAAATATGGCAACTGCATCCAGAGTAACACAAAATATTTATAATAAAAAACCACTTTCTAAATTCAGTAAACTTAGGCAATACACCACTGTAATGACATCTGAATGTCTTTATGGAGCAAAAACTTTAATTTTAAATCGAAAGAGGGCTATTGAAAAAATATAAAAGGAAGAAAGAAAGAGTGCTAGGAAAGTATTAGGCCCCAAAATTACTGACGAGAAACTTACAGGCTGAGATAAATAAGGAAAAAGAGGAATATACAGTCATACATGGTGACATGAGAAAACGAAGACTTCAATGTTATGGGCACTTTAAAAGAATGGTACCCACTAGGTTGACAAAACAAACAGTACAATTCTACGAAAAGAGAAGTAAGGCCAAACTGAGCCAGTTAAATGGACCGCTGCTGTTAAGGACGATCTTAAAGTAGCTGGTATAACTCAAGGAGACGTTACAGATATAAAAACATTCAGAAAAAAGATATCTTACAGGAAAATTAGTCAGAGGGAAATTAGGAAACGAACTGGAACACCGTGGTCTGATGAAAGAAAGAGACTTCGTTCTGAAAGGATGAAACAGATTTGGGCACAAAAGAAAGCCAACCACTAAAAGTGACATTGACTGAATGCACCTCGCATGGTCCTATTGGGTCCATACGAGAATAATAGTAATACTGATAAGATAGTACATCAGTTAAAAAACGCGAAAATAAGTACGTATAACAGAGTCGTCATCAGAGATATGGCCGACACCACTACACTGCAGCTAATTTCTCTTTCAAAATATCAGTCTGCTCGACAACAGCCCAAAGCCTCTCATAACTGAAATACTTGAATGTTAGTAATTGCGGAAGGCAAGATGTTCCGTTAACGCACGCACTAAAATGAGTAACGTATAGTGAGGACCGTCTGTCGTCTGAAGACTCTTAACACAGCACTTGGAAACTTCCTACAGCTTCACGACTTTTGATGCCCGTGCCACTGTGCTACAAGATCTGTTTCTTATATTGCTTAGAACAATTCTCAGTAGATTTCCCAGGATAGAAGAAGGGTGAAAATATGTTCGGAGAGTAAAACGCTCGTTTATATTTTCATTCAGCTTTCACTTCCGCTTCAATTTTCCCCAGGTCCTTTGCATCTTCTCTCCAGCGAAACGCCAGCTGCTCTAGGGGGAAACAAGCAAATGCAATTTGTGAGTGAGTATTGCAGGCACAAGGGAGAGAGGCTAAGTTTCTCTTCTTAAGTCAAGGGGAAGGAGTGGAAGATCGTCAATAGTCAGAAGTGGCACGTTGACCGTGTACGGTGTTTTCTTACCCGGCGAGGGAAATATCATTTTAAGATGAAAGTACCTTTACAAATATGTACGTCCATCGATCAAGGAGAGTATTGAATGAAAATCGTATGTAATCAGTTTTACAGCCCAAACTTTTGACCGTAATGCGTTAATAGTTCATAGTTGCTGTGCAAAAATAGAGTGGACTGAACTTCAAGCACTGACTGCAGAAGGACAAAATCCTCGTCACCTAAATGAAAAATGTCGTGTACTTTTTTCCTTTACTAAAAAAGGTAATGTAATTTTCTATTACAGATATCAAATATTACTCTTAGCCTACGTTTTGCACTCGCTGTCATGTACTTTTTAGGGAAACTTTTCTTTTCTCTAATTAAATATTTTATTGAAATGAAGTAAAAGAATTACAAGGCTTTGCAAATGTGCAATACCCAAGAGCATTTTTTATGCGCAGGACCATCTTTTTTTTAACAAAATAAGCTATTTTTTGTTCTTCATGCAGAACATTTTCTTTACGCTATTTTGTGTACTGTTTGAACTGGTAAAATGGAGAAATTAAACTACTGACTCGCATCAGCTGCCATGGGACTTAGTTTCGGTTTGTCTGTAGTAAGGGAAACGAAAATCTAAGCTGAATAACTTATTCTGTATTATGGAGTTTGCACCTCAACAAGAAAGCCCATCAATCCAGATCAAAAAAGGGAGAATAAGGGAAAAAGTTTTGTACAGTGTTAACGAAAGCACCTTGAACAAAATACTAAAATCTTCACCTAGGAGGTGTGAAGGCTAAGGTGGGAGGGGAAAGGGGGGAGGGTAATGAAAGAGTACTTTCTTACGTTCTTGTTGAGTAAATCTAAAGCCACGACTTCTAGCTAAAATTTCTCGGTACTAAAATAAACCGCGTTAAATTTCTTGCAATACAGAACCTATACATTTTTTTCTATAGAACTAAAAGTATTTGCGTTGCAGGGAATTGAAGATCTGCACATTGTTAAAAATTTTATTGTAATGGTGTAATTTAATGTTTATTGTTAAGTCAAGTTGTTAAGGAACAAGTATAAATTGTATGTTCCACGTCTAAGTACAGAATATCTACATCTACATCTACATCCATACTCCGCAAGCCACCTGACGGTGTGTGGCGGAGGGTACCCTGAGTACCTCTATCGGTTCTCCCTTCTATTCCAGTCTCGTATTGTACGTGGAAAGAAGGATTGTCGGTATGCTTCTGTGTGGGCTCTAATCTCTCTGATTTTATCCTCATGGTCTCTTCGCGAGATATACGTAGGAGGGAGCAATATACTGCTTGACTCTTCGGTGAAAGTATGTTCTCGAAACTTTAACAAAAGCCCATACCGAGCTACTGAGCGTCTCTCCTGCAGAGTCTTCCACTGGAGTTTATCTATCATCTCCGTAACGCTTTCGCAATTACTAAATGATCCTGTAACGAAGCGCGCTGCTCTCCGTTGGATCTTCTCTATCTCTTCTATCAACCCTACCTGGTGCGGATCCCACGCTGCTGAGCAGTATTCAAGCATTGGGCGAACAAACGTACTGTAACCTACTTCTTTTGTTGTCGGATTGCATTTCCTTGGGATTCTTCCAATGAATCTCAGTCTGGCATCTGCTTTACCGACGATCAACTTTATATGATCATTCCATTTTAAATCACTCCTAATGCGTACTCCCAGATAATTTATGGAATTAACTGCTTCCAGTTGCTGACCTGCTATTTTGTAGCTAAATGATAAGGGACCTATCTTTCTATGTATTCGCATCACATTACACTTGTCTACATTGAGATTCAATTGCCATTCCGTGCACCATGCGTCAATTCGCTGCAGATCCTCCTGCATTTCAGTACAATTTTCCATTGTTGCAACCTCTCGATACACCACACCATCATCTGCAAAAAGCCTCAGTGAACTTCCGATGTCATCCACCAGGTCATTTATGTATATTGTGAATAGCAACGGTCCTATGACACTCCCCTGCGGCACACCTGAAATCACTCTTACTTCAGAAGACTTCTCTCCATTGAGAATGACATGCTGCGTTCTGTTATCTAGGAACTCCTCAATCCAATCACACAATTGATCTGATAGTCCGTATGCTCTTACTTTGTTCATTAAACGACTATGGGGAACTGTGTCAAACGCCTTGCGGAAGTCAAGAAACACGGCATCTACCTGTGAACCTGTGTGTAAGGCCCTCTGAGTCTCGTGGACGAATAGCGCGAGCTGGGTTTCACACGACCGTCTTTTTCGAAACCCATGCTGATTCCTAAAGAGCAGATTTCTAGTCTCCAGAAAAGACATTATACTCGAACATAATACGTGTTCCAAAATTCTACAACTGATCGCGTTAGAGATGTAGGTCTATAGTTCTGCACATCTGTTCGACGTCCCTTCTTGAAAACGGGGATGACCTATGCCCTTTTCCAATCATTTGGAACGCTTCGCTCTTCTAGAGACCTACGGTACACCGCTGCAAGAAGGGGGGCAAGTTCCTTCTCGTACTCTGTGTAAAATCGAACTGGTATCCCATCAGGACCAGCGGCCTTTCCTCTTTTGAGCGATTTTAATTGTTTCTCTATCCCTCTGTCGTCTACTTCGATATCTACCATTTTGTCAACTGTGCGACAATCTACAGAAGGAAGCACAGTGCAGTCTTCCTCTGTGAAACAGCTTTGGAAGAAGACACTTAGTGTTTCGGCCTTTAGTCTGTCATCCTCTGTTTCAGTACCATTTTGGTCACAGAGTGTCTGGACATTTTGTTTTGATCCACCTACCGCTTTGACATAGGACCAAAATTTCTTAGGATTTTCTGCCAAGTCAGTACATAGAACTTTACTTTCGAATTCATTGAAAGCCTCTCGCATAGCCCTCCTCACACTACATTTCGCTTCGCGTAATTTTTGTTTGTCTGCAAGGCTTTGGCTATGTTTATGTTTGCTGTGAAGTTCCCTTTGCTTCCGCAGCAGTTTTCTAACTCGGTTGTTGTACCACGGTGGCTCTTTCCCATCTCTTACGATCTTGCTTGGCACATACTCATCTAACGCATATTGTACCATGGTTTTGAACTTTGTCCACTGATCCTCAACACTATCTGCACTTGAGACAAAACTTTTGTGTTGAGCCGTCAGGTACTCTGTAATCTGCTTTTTGTCACTTTTGCTAAACAGAAAAATCTTCCTACCTTTTTTAATATTTCTATTTACGGCTGAAATCATCGATGCAGTAACCGCTTTATGATCGCTGATTCCCTCTTCTGCATTAACTGATTCAAATAGTTCGCGTCTGTTTGTCACCAGAAGGTCTAATATGTTATCGCCACGAGTCGGTTTTCTGTTTAACTGCTCAAGGTAGTTTTCAGATAAAGCACTTAAAAATATTTCACTGGATTCTTTGTCCCTGCCACCCGTTATGAACGTTTGAGTCTCCCAGTCTATATCCGGCAAATTAAAATCTCCACCCAGAACTATAACATGGTGGGGAAATCTACTCGAAATATTATCCAAATTATTCTTCAGGTGCTCAGCCACAACAGCTGCTGAGCCCGGGGGCCTATAGAGACATCCAATTACCATGTCTGAGCCTGCTTTAACCGTGACCTTCACCCATATCATTTCACAATTCGAATCTCCGTCAATTTCCTTCGATACTATTGCACTTCTTATCGCTATAAACACGCCTCCCCCTTCACTGTCCAGCCTATCTCTGCGGTATACATTCCAATCAGAGTTTAGGATTTCATTACTGTTTACGTCTGGTTTCAGCCAACTTTCTGTTCCTAGTACTATATGGGCGTTGTGACCGTTTATTAATGAGAGCAGTTCTGGGACCTTTCTATAGACGCTCCTGCAGTTTACTATTAGCACATTAATATTGTTATTCCTTGTTGCATTTTGCCTACTCCTACCTTGCCGCGTCTCTGGAGGCGTCTTGTCGGGCCTAGGGAGGGAATTCTCTAACCTAAAAAAAACCCATGTGCACTCCACACGTACTCCGCTACCCTCGTAGCCGCTTCCGGCGTGTAGTGTACGCCTGACCTATTCAGGGGGACCCTACATTTCTCCACCCGATAGCGGAGGTCGAGAAATTTGCACCCGAGCTCTCCGCAGAATCGTCTGAGCCTCTGGTTTAAGCCTTCCACTCGGCTCCAAACCAGAGGACCGCGATCGGTTCTGGGAACGATACTACAAATAGTTAGCTCTGATTCCACCCCGCGAGCGAGGCTTTCTGCTTTCACCAACTCCGCCAACCGCCTGTACGAACTGAGGATGACCTCTGAACCCAGACGGCAGGAGTCATTGGTGCCGACATGAGCAACAATTTGCAGTCGGGTGCACCCAGTGCTCTCTATCGCCGCCGGTAGGGCCTCCTCCACATCTCGGATGAGACCCCCCGGCAAGCAGACAGAGTGAACACTGGCCTTCTTCCCCGACCTTTCCGCTATTTCCCTAAGGGGCTCCATCACCCGCCTAACGTTGGAGCTTCCAATAACTAATAAACCCCTCCCCCCGTGTGCCTGCTCGGACCTTGCTGAAGGAGCGGCCTCATGTCCACTCACAGGCAGAGCGGGTGATGCCACACGGCCAGCCTCCACATTGACCCTCCGCCTCGTGCGCCGCGAACGCCGCTGAACCCGCCACTCCCCTTGGGGAGAGGGTGGCCCAACCGCGCCCGGTACCCGCGAAGATGTCTCGACAGCTGGGACAGTGCGTGAAGCATGTAACACCTGGGGTGTACCTTGCGACGCACCAGACTCCCCATTGCCGCTACACTGCGAGGCAGCAGCCTGAAGACGGCTGACCGCGGCCATCAACACACTCAGCTGTTCGCGAAGAGTGGCCAGCTCCTCCTGCGTCCGTACACAGCAGCCACACATCCTATCCATCCTAAGAAATAAATTTACTATAGAGTGTTAATCAACTTTTAACTAGACTGCTAATTCACTAAAGGCGGTTGATTATTGACTAAACTGTGATTGCTAACCACTTCTTGTAGAAAACAATGAAAATAGCACTACCTGTCTCTGGACTGTATTGAAAACAAACACTAGCACTACTAGAACTATGGCTGACTAAAGGGACTCTCTGACTGTATTCAAAACAAACACGAGATCTATGGAACACTTAATAGCACTCGACTATTAAAGCTTCCTAAAAGCAAAAACACACAGAAGAAGAAGTGACAAGTAAGAAAAATACAGATAATACTAAAATTAAGGTAGCTCGGTGCACAGCAGACGTGAAGCAGACGGCGGTTAGGGCGACAATAGCCGTATTAAGGGATTATTAGGGTTCTGCGGGTGTAATAGGGTGAAGGGGGGGGGGGGGCGGGGGGGGTCGGCGAGGGTAGAGGGTAGCAGCACGATGGAAGATAGGTCGCCTGATTGTCGTGATGTACTTGCCTCGTTCATGGGTCTGGAAACTGAAGAGCGAGAAAGAGAATCCTCAACTAAGGGGTGTTTCACATAGGTATATGGCGTGCGCACATGCACAGGTTGCATTAACTAACACAGCAAGGAGTAGGTATGAGTTACGAATAATACTAACGCATGTGGACTGATTGTCTTAAATCTTCGCACACTGTTATACACTGTAGAAGGAGGCAGAGATTGGAATACATCCAGCAGTAAATTGATGATATAGGCTGCAAGCGCTACTCTGAGATGAAGAGGCATCATAAAAGTCAGAAGAAGGGAAACTGATTCTTATCATCCCGTACGACAGCTATAGCGTTATTCCAGGAAAGGCACCTTCCCCCACCACGAGCGGTGTTCGCTTTTCTATTTGTATACAGACTGTAACTCTCCAGTATTTCCTGTCCAGTTCTCTGACGTGAGTAGACAAAATAACTTCACTGATCTCGTTTATACAGTGAAATTATTTTCAATTTATTAAATGAGTACTTATTTACCGTTTTTAATAGAGCTTCTCTCGCTGTCATTTCGGTTATTGGTAGAGTGTATAATCCTCTTCCATTCAGGAACTTGTCTCACCTAAAGAATTGGTGGTACTGAGTGGAGACAGTGTTAACGACCGTGCCGGGGTGAATACAGCGGTTTCCGTTACATCACCGAAGTTAAGCATCGTCGGGCGTGGCCAGTGCTTGGATGGGTGATGATGGTCCGTGTATACTGTGTACTGTCGACGGTTTCCCCTTTGACTTTAAAGCAGATGGGACAGGAGGTGTGGTAGCGTAAAGTCCCTAATTACCAGTCTCTGTGTCAACGTCCTGATACAGTTCCAAACCCCTACGCAGTGTCTCTTGGACTGAGGGCATGCTACACTGTTGATGGTGATCCGCCGTATGGGGACGTTAAGCTCGGAGGTCCCTCGGCGCTCTTCGAGAGGAGTAGGCTATGTGCCGGCAGCGGATTTCAGCCTCACTTCACAGTCCTCTCATCATCCCCAACACACATACTATTATAGTCACCTACCCTTAGCACATACACTTACACCCCCCATACCTCGCGAAAGACAGATGCCTGCCAGCGCGAAGGAAAGGGGAAATCTTTCGAATTACGAGGCTGAACCTGCCCTTCGGAGTCTTCCAGCCTTTTATGCCACCCGAATTTAGTGGAGCCATTTACCTTACATCAACAGTCTATCTTCCAAGGCGAGTATGAATACGAGTGACGAAATGGACTGGTTATCTGCAAGTCTAGAACAGTAAACTGCTGTTATGCATAGCTTGACTTAAGATGAAATATCTGAAACTAAGTGCTACGTAATCTACTTCTGTTGCAGAGGGAAGCAAAAGGCACTAGACCAGTTCTGATGTTATGAGACCAAAGGATGGGGTAATGCATTTGATACCGTTCACGTTGTGAAAAGTACTCCAGCCAGTGATAGTGGAGACAATGAAATTGTCATTGTCGAATATATATTGACAGCATGTTACACTTGGTACAGGCTCTTCATTGCAGTATACAGTTGAAAGCTCAAGCTATTGAGGCCTCTTACACAATAGCTCACTTGACAACCGCAAGTAACTAAGTAATTTAATCAACTGAAAATAATTCCACCGTCGAAACACGGGATCAGTTAATTAATCTTGGACCGAGCAAGGTGGCGCAGTGGTTAGACACTGGACTCGCATTCGGGAGGACGACGGTTCAATCCCGCGTCCGGCCATCCTGATTTAGGTTTTCCGTGATTTCCCTAAATCGCTCCAGGTTAATGCCGGTATGGTTCCTTTGAAAGGGCACGACCGACTTCCTTCCCTAATCCGATGAGACCGATGACTTCGCTGTCTGGCCTCCTTCCCCAAAACCAATCAACCAACCAATTAATCTTGGCTACTCACACAAGAGAGCTGGACACCAGATGCTGAGGAGCTGTAGTCTGTCTGTACCCTGTAAAGCATTTCCCAGAAGAACGCTGCAGCAGCCGTACGGGACTAAGAATCAATATTACGTGTAACACGGTGGGACAGTGTGCAGACATTTATGCAGAATCTGTTCACATGCGCTTCTTGAGTTAGTACCATCAGTAACTCATTCTGTATTGTATGTCATGTCAACTACACTGTTCAAAGGGTTCAAATGGCTCTAAGCAGCATGGGACTTAACATCTGAGGTCATCAGTCCCCTATACTTAGAGCTGCTTAAACATAAATAACCTTAGGACATCACACACATCCATGCCCCTGGCAGGATTCGAACCTGCGACCGTAGCAGCAGAGCGGTTCCGGACTGAAACGCCTAGAACCGCTAGGCCACAGCGGTCAGTGATCGTACACTGTGGAAAATATAAAACATTCCTTGGCATGTCTGCGCACCGTGTCGCCAGTGATTCACAATGTCCCCTTTGGAGTGTTGGTGTACCTTTGTGAAATACACCGTAGTTGCTTCCTGTGACGTAGTATGGGAGACTAATCAACTGCTCCCTCTTTAGTTTGCAGATGTATGATGGAAGGAAGTGCATGACCGCGTCTGGCAACAACCAACTTCCCTCGCTCTTATAATCCCCCCCCCCCCCCAAAAAAAAAAAACAAAACGTACAAATGTGTGTGAAATCTTATGGGACTTAACTGCTAAGATTATATACTACTTAACCTAAATTATCCTAAGGACAAACACACACACCCAAGCCCGAGGGCTTGATGGATTCCACAGCACGTTCAAACCAGCCTTGTTAGCCACATTTCCATGTAGTAGGATGACTTTTCAATTTTGGCGTGTGCCAGTAATCCTTGCTCCGTGATGATCAGTATCAAGATATCCTTGTTGGTTAGGTTTGTCCTTATATGATGTCAGGATTATTTATTCAGCTGGCTTCTTTATTCTCACAGTAGCACGCTGGTGTTATAACTGTTTTTTCCGATTTATTTTATTAGTCTCCTATTCTTAGATTTCCTGAGTGTGTGTGTGTGTGTGTGTGTGTGTGTGTGTGTGTGTGTTAGACTTGTTAAATGATTTCAAATTTTTTGTCATAGCTGAAAGGAGTGTCGATTTAAAGATTATTTTTTCGCTAGAGTATTGTTGCAAGTGTTTGTGTGGTTATTAGGTGAAACATTTAAAAACCACTAATTGAAGACGAAATCAAAGAATAAAATGAAGACATCAGTTACTAACTTACCAATCACGAATCGGGGAGATACTAAGAATAGTAGGGAAAAAGCTAGTGTTTTAGGGCTAGTGCTAAATTCACCTTCTAATGATAGACGCCTGGCACCCAGTTGTGACTACCATCAGCTGGTAAGTTATGCAAGAAAGCAGATGGTGTGAAGAGCAGTGAGATGAGAGAACCGTTAGGATACCTTTACGAATGATTTTAACAGCAAGAACAACTCAGCTTAAGTAGAAAAATCGGACTTTATGATCCACAAGCTACATATCAACGACCCTTAGATGTGACATTTTCCTAGTGAAGGGAAAATGAACATGAATGTTTAAAATTAATTGACTTAGATAAGTTAGAGAAATAAAAAGTGAGAATAGTGATATAATGCTACATAAATTCAAAAATGCTGACGTAGAGACATTGGACAGTATAGACAATACTGCTTTAAAAGGACGGATAAGATTTAACGAAGAGAAGGTCGAGTCATTACAAAGAAAGGGGATCATACCCAATCCGAATCTTGTGCAATAATGAAGAAAGGGCTACAATAGAAATTCCGGGATAAATATGTCATTTTAGAGAGCAAGATTGTTACCGTAGGAAAATCCCTGAGCCAATTATACACTCCTGGAAATTGAAATAAGAACACCGTGAATTCATTGTCCCAGGAAGGGGAAACTATTGACACATTCCTGGGGTCAGATACATCACATGATCACACTGACATAACCACAGGCACATAGACACAGGCAACAGAGCATGCACAATGTCGGCACTAGTATAGTGTATATCCACCTTTCGCAGCAATGCAGGCTGCTATTCTCCCATGGAGACGATCGTAAAGATGCTGGATGTAGTCCTGTGGAACGGCTTGCCATGCCATTTCCACCTGGCGCCTCAGTTGGACCAGCGTTCGTGCTGGATGTGCAGACCGCGTGAGACGACGCTTCATCCAGTCCCAAACATGCTCAATGGGGGACAGATCCGGAGATCTTGCTGGCCAGGGTAGTTGACTTACACCTTCTAGAGCACGTTGGGTGGCACGGCATACATGCGGACGTGCATTGTCCTGTTGGAACAGCAAGTTCCCTTGCCGGTCTAGGAATGGTAGAACGATGGGTTCGATGACGGTTTGGATGTACCGTGCACTATTCAGTGTCCCCTCAACGATCACCAGAGGTGTACGGCCAGTGTAGGAGATCGCTCCCCACACCATCATGCCGGGTGTTGGCCCTGTGTGCCTCGGTCGTATGCAGTCCTGATTGTGGCGCTCACCTGCACGGCGCCAAACTCGCATACGACCATCATTGGCACCAAGGCAGAAGCGACTCTCATCGCTGGAGACGACACGTCTCCATTCGTCCCTCCATTCACGCCTGTCGCGACACCACTGGAGACGGGCTGCACGATGTTGGGGCGTGAGCGGAAGACGGCCTAACGGTGTGAGGGACCGTAGCCCAGCTACATGGAGACGGTTGAGAATGGTCCTCGCCGATACCCCAGGAGCAACAGTGTCCCTAATTTGCTGGGAAGTGGCGGAGCGGTCCCCTACGGCACTGCGTGGGATCCTACGGTCTTGGTGTGCATCCGTGCGTCGCTGCGGTCCGGTCCCAGGTCGACGGGCACGTGCACCTTCCGCCGACCACTGGCGACAACATCGATGTACTGTGGAGAACTCACGCCTGACGTGTTGAGCAATTCGGCGGTACGTCCACCCGGCCTCCCGCATGCCCACTATACGCCCTCGCTCAAAGTCCGTCAACTGCCCATACGGTTCACGTCCACGCTGTCGTGGCATGCTACCAGTGTTAAAGAGTGCGATGGAGCTCCGTATGCCACGGCAAACTGGCTGACACTGACGGCGGCGGTGCACAAATGCTGTACAGCTAGCGCCATTCGACGGCCAACACCGCGGTTCCTGGTGTGTCCGCTGTGTCTTGCGTGTGATCATTGCTTGTACAGCCCTCTCGCAGTGTCCGGAGCAGGTATGGTGGGTCTGACACACCGGTGTCAATGTGTTCTTTTTTCCATTTCTAGGAGTGTACTTAGAACTAAAGGGATAATTTTAAAGTTTGCATGGGAGTTATCAAGATCGATTGAAAGATCGTAAATCAATGAGGACTAAACTGTAAATCCACGAGATCTTAGAGGTTCAGTACCTGATAACATTCAGGGTACAGATCGTTAGGTGATGACTGATTCTGTGGATTACTGTGGCAAGAATAGACTTCGTTTTTGATGTGAAAATACAAGTAGAAATGAGGCTTGTATTGAGGAAACATCTCCTGGGGACTGTAATAGTTTCTTAACAGTAAAGAAATTTCAGCCATTCAAAAACCCACAAAGTGGAATACATCCTCACACCTACTTGGACCAGTCTGATTATTGTCTCCCTCCAAACTGGCCAGACAGTTTGAGGTTGAGTTTGCATGTGGGCACATATAGTGTGACTTAGAGTGTGAATTTCTTCATTAATTGAAACTTTTGCAACCTATGAAGCAGTGGTTGGGAAGGGAATGAGACAGGGTTGTCGCCCATCCCCAATGTTATACAATCTGTATATTGAGCAAGCAGTAACGGAAACACAGGAAAAATTCGGAGTAGGTATTAAAATCCATGGAGAAGAAATTAAAACTTTAAGGTTCGCCAATGGCATTGTAATTCTGTCAGAGACAACAGAGAACTTGGAACAGCAGTTGAACGGAATGGACAGTGTCTTGAAAGGAGGATATAAGATGAACATCAACAAAAGCAAAATGAGGATAATGGAATGTAGTCGAATTAAGTCGGGTGATGCTGAGGGAATTAGATTAGGAAAAGAGACACTTGAAGTAGTAAAGGAGTTTTGCTACTTGGGGAGCAAAATAACTGATGATAATCGAAGTAGAGAGTATATAAAATATAGACTGGCTACGGCAAGGAAAGCCTTTCAGAAGAAGAGAAATTTGTTAATATCGAGTATAGATTTGAGTATAAGGAAGTCGTTTCTTAAAGTACACTCCTGGAAATTGAAATAAGAACACCGTGAATTCATTGTCCCAGGAAGGGGAAACTTTATTGACACATTCCTGGGGTCAGATACATCACATGATCACACTGACAGAACCACAGGCACATAGACACAGGCAACAGAGCATGCACAATGTCGGCACAAGTACAGTGTATATCCATCTTTCGCAGCAATGCAGGCTGCTATTCTCCCATGGAGACGATCGTAGAGATGCTGGATGTAGTCCTGTGGAACAGCTTGCCATGCCATTTCCACCTGGCGCCTCAGTTGGACCAGCGTTCGTGCTGGACGTGCAGACCGCGTGAGACGACTCTTCATCCAGTCCCAAACATGCTCAATGGGGGACAGATCCGGAGAACTTGCTGGCCAGGGTAGTTGACTTACACCTTCTAGAGCACGTTGGGTGGCACGGCATACATGCGGACGTGCATTGTCCTGTTGGAACAGCAAGTTCCCTTGCCGGTCTAGGAATGGTAGAACGATGGGTTCGATGACGGTTTGGATGTACCGTGCACTATTCAGTGTCCCCTCGACGATCACCAGAGGTGTACGGCCAGTTTAGGAGATCGCTCCCCACACCATCATGCCGGGTGTTGGCCCTGTGTGCCTCGGTCGTATGCAGTCCTGATTGTGACGCTCACCTGCACGGCGCCAAACACGCATACGACCATCATTGGCACCAAAGCAGAAGCGACTCTCATCGCTGAAGACGACACGTCTCCATTCGTCCCTCCATTCACGTCTGTCGCGACACCCCTGGAGGCGGGCTGCACGATGTTGGGGCGTGAGCGGAAGACGGCCTAACGGTGTGCGGGACCGTAGCCCAGCTTCATGGAGACGGTTGCGAATGGTTCTCGCCGATACCCCAGGAGCAACAGTGTACCTAATTTGCAGGGTAGTGGCGGTGCGGTCCCCTACGGCACTGCGTAGGATCCTACGGTCTTGGCGTGCATCGGTGCGTCGCTGCGGTCCGGTCCCAGGTCGACGGGCACGTGCACCTTCCGCCGACCACTGGCGACAATATCGATGTACTGTGGAGACCTCACGCCCCACGTGTTGAGCAATTCGGCGGTACGTCCACCCGGCCTCCCGCATGCCCACTATACGCCCTCGCTCAAAGTCCGTCAACTGCACATACGGTTCACGTCCACGCTGTCGCGGCATGCTAACAATGTCAAAGACTGCAATGGAGCTCCGTATGCCACGGCAAACTGGCTGACACTGACGGCGGCGGTGGACAAATGCTGCCCAGCTAGCGCCATTCGACGGCCAACACCGCGGTTCCTGGTGTGTCCGCTGTGCCGTGCGTGTGATCATTGCTTGTACAGCCCTCTCGCAGTGTCCGGAGCAAGTATGGTGGGTCTGACACACCGGTGTCAATGTGTTCTTTTTTCCATTGCCAGGAGTGTATTTGTATGGAGTGTAGCCATGTCTGTAAGTGAAACATGGACGATAAATAGTTTAGACAAGAAGAGAATAGAAGCTTTCGAAATGTGGTGCTACAGAAGAATGCTGAAGATTAGATGGGTAGATCACATAACTAATAAGGAGGTATTGAATAGAATTGTGGATAAGAGGAGTTCGTGGCACAACTTAGCTAAAAGAAGGGATTGGTTGGTAGAACTTGGTCTGAGGCATCAAGGGATCGCCAATTTAGTATTGGGGGGCAGCGTGGAGGGTAAAAATCGTAGAGGGAGACCAAGAGATGAATACGCTAAGTACATTCAGAAGGCTGTAGGCTGCAGTACGTACTGGGAAATGAAGCAGCTTGCACAGGATAGAGTAGCATGGAGAGCTGCATCAAACCAGTCTCAGGACTATGGACCACAACAACAGCAACATGAAGAATTCAGAGAAGTATTCCTGCCAGCTTATTAGTACGAAACAACACAAAACGCTCAAATTATGTGTATTAATGATGAGAGATTTTAATAATTCTGAGTTTGGCAGACCATTCCTAATTCTGTAAGTAATCATGCAAAGGAATCAACTGCTGTATGTCTCTTTCTGTACCAGTGAGTTAATCCGCATCTGCTTGTTGAAACTACCTAGACAATTACGTCAGATCATTCTTGCAAACAGAGTCAAATATGACTTAGAAGCTTTTCAGTCCTTTTGAAGGATTTAGAATACACTCCTGGAAATGGAAAAAAGAACACATTGACACCGGTGTCTCAGACCCACCACACTTGCTCCGGACACTGCGAGAGGGCTGTACAAGCAATGATCACACTCACGGCACAGCGGACACACCAGGAACCGCGGTGTTGGCCGTCGAATGGCGCTAGCTGCGCAGCATTTGTGCACCGCCGCCGTCAGTGTCTGCCAGTTTTCCGTGGCATACGGAGCTCCATCGCAGTCTTTAACCCTGGTAGCATGCCGCGACAGCGCGGACGTGAACCGTATGTGCTGTTGACGGTTTTTTAGCTAGGGCGTATAGTGAGCATGCGGGAAGCCGGGTGGACGTACCGCCGAAATGCTCAACACGTGGGGCGTGAGGTCTCCACAGTACATCGATGTTGTCGTCAGTGGTCGGCGGAAAGTGCACGTGCCCGTCGACCTGGGACCGGACCGCAGCGACGCACGGATGCACGCCAAGACCGTAGGATCCTACGCAGTGCAGTAGGGGACCGCACCGCCACTTCCCAGCAAATTAGGGACACTGTTGCTCCTGGGATATCGGCGAGGACCATTCGCAACCGTCTCCATGAAGCTGGGCTACGGTCCCGCACACCGTTAGGCCGTCTTCCGCTCACGCCCCAACATCGTGCAGCCCGCCTCCAGTGGTGTCGCGACAGGCGTGAATGGAGGGACGAATGGAGACGTGTCGTCTTCAGCGATGAGAGTCGCTTCTGCCTTGGTGCCAATGATGGTCGTATGCGTGTTTGGCGCCGTGCAGGTGAGCGCCACAATCAGGACTGCATACGACCGAGGCACACAGGGCCAACACCCGGAATCATGGTGTGGGCAGCGATCTCCTACACTGGCCGTACACCTGTGGTGATCGTCGAGGGGACACTGAATAGTGCACGGTACATCCAAACCGTCATCGAACCCATCATTCTACCATTCCTAGACCGGCAAGGGAACTTGCTGTTCCAACAGGACAATGCACGTCCGCATGTATCCCGTGCCACCCAACGTGCTCTAGAAGGTGTAAGTCAACTTCCCTGGCCAGCAAGATCTCCGGATCTGTCCCCCATTGAGCATGTTTGGGACTGGATGAAGCGTCGTCTCACGCGGTCTGCACGTCCAGCACGAACGCTGGTCCAACTGAGGCGGCAGGTGGAAATGGCATGGCAAGCCGTTCCACAGGACTACATGCAGCATCTCTACGATCGTCTCCAAGGGAGAATAGCAGCCTGCATTGCTGCGAAAGGTGGATATACACTGTACTAGTGCCGAAATTTTGCATGCTCTGTTGCCTGTGTCTATGGGCCTGTGGTTCTGTCAGTCTGATCATGTGATGTATCTGACCCCAGGAATTTGTCAATAAAATTTCCCCTTCCTGGGACAATGAATTCACGGTGTTCTTATTTCAATTTCCAGGAGTGTATGATATAGGAGAGCAACACTGACATTAATGTACAAGATTCTTATAATAATATTTCAAATTCGTGATCATGCTAAAGAAGAATGGAGGTAAAAGGGGAAGTGATACACAGAATCATAATTCTGCGAAAAGAAACAGGTAAGTGGGTAATGGATATACTTGGGATAAAGAAGCTTAGAACAGAAGAAGTAGGACGAATTGGAATTCAAAACCAGATTTTCGAGTGGAAAGCAGTAATAGAAATGGCACCTTTTTCGTGAAATGCTAACTGTAGAAATGGTTCTTGGAGGACTACAGAGATATCAACACGTTAGGATGAGGCTGAGGAACAAGAATACCTGAGACCGGAGGCATCTCCTTAAACCAGGTTCAGAAGCTGAAAATATAGCAGGATCCTAGAGAGTGCCCACCTCAGGTCCACGGAATGTAGAAGTCGAATCTCCTGACCCCACAAATAATTTGTTATAGGTAAGGTGATAGATTATGGAGATAGGAGACACATTTTACTGGAAGAAAGAATTAACATGACGAATACAACCGTCATCCCTGTGCTGGTAAGAGGTGTTATTTAAACATGTATACTCGCCACTGGTAGTCAAGTGCCAGCAATGAGTCGAACAGCACTTAGTAAATGCACTAGAGGAGAACAAAAATTGAGGGAGTCACTCCAGGAAAAAGTTTTAAAATAAGAAAACGAATATGTAGTAAATTTCAATACCATGATAAATAGTTCCTAACAAGCTCTTTGTTAATTCTGAACTTAATAGCAGATTCTATCCTGGGCATGGAATTTTTGTCTAAGCACCAAGCACTGATGGACTTCGGTAGTGGGGAAGTAATTTTGAAACAGCAGAGGTCAGTTTCCAACTTCTCATTTGATGAATACACTTAAGAGAAAAAAAAAGATCTAATGGTCTTAAACTTCTATCTATGTTAAGAACATTGTCCGATTGTAGGTACATGACAGGCGAGAACCTGCTCAGTTCCATTCTATTATTGAACACTAATAATCACTATAGCATCAAACAAGAAATTTGGAGTATGGAGATTTATATGACGTCTTGTGTCACCATTCCACAGTATTTTCTAACTGTCCTGGGAGTATTCGCTTTTTTTATCAATGTCGTGTTAAGGAATGTGAGAAGTATTTTGTTTAACCATTTTCAGTACCTGCTGTATGTAAAGCAAAGTGGAACTGGAAAAGAAAGAATCTTACAACAAAGAGTAATAGGACCAGGTGTTATATCTTCCAACATTTCATTACTGGTTGTACTAAAAAGTTGGTGACATTTCCTTGGTACTTGACTGAAGACAGAACAATATGATAATTATACCAGAGACTGATAGGCCAATAACGTTGGAGGAACTGTTGTAAAAATTCTGTGGTGTGAAGGTATTCTTCACTAATGATATAAGAGGCATTTACTGACATATAAAATTACATACATTATGGAGGAAATATACATCATGCATATGTTTCAGTTGTCCTTAGCAGTTCTGTAAAAAGAAAAACAATAAGATGTTTGTGAGGCTAGGGCCTCCCATTTAGTTAACTGTCGCCTGGTGCAAGTATTTTTATTTGGCACCACTTCGACGACTTGCGTGTAGATGAGGGTGAAATGACGATGAGGACAACACAACACCCAATTGCGGTAGAAGAAAATCACCGACTGTGGCGGTAGTCGAATCGGGGCTCCTCACATGGCTCTTCGCCGCGCTGACTACTCACCTTTGGAGATGGACAGTTCTATAACTTACCCTTTGGTTTAAATGTAAGCTCAGCTGCATTCATCTGGGAGTTTAATACAATCTAAGACAAAACAAGAAAAAAGATGACGCACCGTCAAGGAATTATCTGAATGGGGCGAAATCGTCAGATTTGATGGACATGTACAAAAAGACAAATCATTGCAGTTTCAGAGAAAATCGGATGATTCATTCAAGAGACTGAGCTTCACAATTTAGCAAGTCAGTAACGTGTTGGCCCACATCTGGCACTTATGCTAGCTGTTACTCGGCTTGTCATTGTTTGACAGAATTGATGGATGTCATATTCTGTCCAATCGGCGCGTTAGGTCGTCAAAATACAGATCTGGTGGGAAGGCCCTGCCCATAACTTTCCAAACGTTCTCAATTGGAGAGAAATCCGCCAATCTTGCTGGCAAAGATATCGTTTGGCAAGCACGAAGACAAGCAATAGACACTCTCACCGTGTGTGGCAGATATTATCTTGCTGAAATGTTAGCTCACGATGGCTTCCCTTGAAGAGCTACAAAACGGGGAATAAAAAGTCGTCGATGTACCATTGTGCTGTAAGTATGGCGCTGATGACAACCAAAGGGGTCCTGCTGTGAAATGAATTGGCACCCTAGGCCATTGCTGTTAGTTGTCGGGCCGTATGGCGTGCTACAGTCAGGTTAGTACCCCACCGATGTCTGGGCTGTCTCCAGACATGTCTTCTGTCTGAGATCTCATTGACTGGAGACTTGTGTTAAGCCAAGAGTCCTACTTCGAACTGAGTCCCCACGACTGTAGATCGGCCTGTGATTAAAACTACACAAATAATTAAAAAGCTTTCTCGCTTTCTTGGAAACGAAGAAACGTGAAGTATTTGCGTAATGTACACTGCTCATCGATAATAAATGTACAAAAGTATCTCTGTTCGCTGGGTAGCGCATTACATGATGTCTTACAACTAAGGTTGGCTGAGCTTGGGGAGGGGACCAAACAGCGAGGTCATCGGCCCCATCGCAGAAGGAACGGTGGGGAAGGAAGTCGGCCGTGCTCTTTCAAAGGGACCATCCCGGCATTTACCTGAAGCTAAATCAGAATGACTGGACGCGGGTTTGAACCGTCATCCTCCCGAATCCGAGTCCAGTGTTCTAACCACTGTGCCTCCTTGCTCGGTCTCTCACAACTGAGTTCAACAGTCTTTAAAGTATAACACGTACAAAAGCTTTTATTTGTAGCACGTGGCATGTAACTACAAATTACGGCAAAACATTGTTTGAAATTAAGTAAAACTTCAAGAGAGAAGATTCACGGTTCAAATAGTGTCATCTTTTACTTTTATAGAGTAACAGGCTAACACATGCAATAATACGTTACTTTCTTTGATTCACAAAATTATATTATTTATGTTAACAAAAGTTTTATATTTATTGTAAGAAATGTCCCTGTAAATTCGATTGTAGTCCCAGTAACACATTTTTGCAACCTTTCAAATGTTCATATGTGTGTGAATTCCTAAGGGACCAAACTACTGAGGTCATCGGTCCCTAGACTTACACATTACATAAAGTAACTTACACTAAGGACAACACAAACACCCAATCCCGTCGGAGGACTCGAACATCTGACGGAAGGGGCCGCGCAATCCATGATATGGTGCCTCAAACAACGCGGCCACTCCGGGCCTAGCATAATGAAAACTACGTTTACTATGTTAAAAAACACATTAAATGATTGTCGAGTAAAAAAAGAAAAACCGAAGGAATCGTAAATCATCAGGTGTTTGTTAAAGACTTCACTCATACAGAATATTTGACTACGCACGGAAATTAAGCCACAGACCTTTTGATAACTGTGCATAGGTGTTGTCCTTGGGAGCCTCCTCCGGGACCTGTACTGCAGAACAATCAGTTCATTTCCTTGTTCACAGAAATTATCCCAGCATTAATGTTAGGGAAATAACGGAAAATCTTATGACAACGGCCGCTCACAGACATCAGCTCTGAATACAGCATGCCGCCTCCCTCGCCAAGCTGTTTGTTGCCAGTGTGCATTCATCGATTCCTTATAAGGAGTCAGGTCCTTAATTATCAACAATAAGAAAATGGCTGCCAGAATTCAACGGTAGTGACGATCTGTTCAACTCGTTTGACACCCTATGTTGTTCTGCTTGCCGAATAATCTCTCGATAGCAATTTGATAAGAAGGGTCCAGTCATCCTCCAGACAACTTATTTCTACGTATATTGTATGCTGTTTTACAACACAACATGTAAGAAGAAGTCAGTTTTAATTCAGCGTGCATACGCGGACAAATAGCCGTACAATGTAAATTGAGATACACAATATAAATCACACCCGTCTACAACGACATCGCTGATTCCTTCATAAACTCGATTCCTACCCTGAAAATGGTCTTACAGGTTCCATAATAGTTTGGTAACGCCTAATACATCATTTTCGTCTAAATGATGAATAAATGTTTTCTTCATGAAGCGATTCTTAGAAACCTAAATCGAAGAGGCCAGTTGGCTAATTAAGGAGTGCCTTGGCGACGCTGTTGTCTTTAATATTAGGGTCGTTGTCGATGGTCGATTACAGCCTCTTTTGATATCATTATAATTACGAAATCAAAGATATTTTTGACAGATTGCTCGTATTGACCACTAACATTGGCAAAGCGTTCGATTTGCGAGAGAAGCATCCACCATGAATATTATTCTGTTCCATGTTCCCTGTTTGAGGAGTATCGTTGGTACGGATTCTGTTGCAACAACTTGGCTGTACTCCCGGCCCGTCTCAAGGAAGAATAGTCTTTTGGGCTACGACTATCCAACATATCATATGCTAGTGGCTTGAAGTTCTGGATCAGAACCCAGCAAAAGACGAAAAACTATTTTTGGAGGTGGCGCACCACACAGCTCATATACGAGCGCATATTCGAAAAATGTCATATTACCGAATTGAGCTGCTGGTCGAAAATATTTTTATACAACCAGTTTCAGTCGTCTGACAATCATCAAGTTCATTCACAGCATCATGTTACCACTTTATATATCATCTAACATGATTCTGCGAATGATTATATGATCATGATACGACTGAAAATAGTAGTATGACAAAGAATTTTACCAGCAACTCTAGGCGGTAATATGACATTTTTAGAAAAAATCTTTAATTTTTATATCACTATTTTAAGGCATAAGCAAAATTTACATTTTCCGCTATAGATTCGTGTTCACAGTGAATTTTTGAAAAATCTCTACTGGTGTTGCACGTGATAAAATCGTTATTATGAAGAAAGAGAGCAGACTTACAAAATTTTTTATAACTTTTGATCCCGATTTGGACTAACCAGATAACTACGTTGATATAACCCGGAACATACCTAGTAGCCGACCGCAGTAGACGAGCGGTTCTAGGCGCTTCAGTCCGGAACCGCGCTTCTGCTACGGTCGCAGGTTCGAATCCTGCCTCGGGCATGGATGTGTGTGATGTCCTTAGGCTAGTTAGGTTTAGTAGTTCTAAGTCAAGGAGACTGACGACCTCAGAGGTTAAGTCCCATAGTGCTTAGAGCCATTTGAATCATTTGAACCATCCCCAGTAAATTTCAAACTATGGAAGACATGTGTGAGGGACGATCACAAATTTTTGGTTTGAGGGCGATGCTGTAGCGTATATGGAACGTAGTGCGACTTAAATGCGGATAGCACCGACATGTAGGCAAAGGATTAGTGTAACTTTTTTGTCTTTTGAACGCCAGTACGGCAAACGCTGTTGTTATTTTCTTGGCGGCCGAAGGACTGACACCGGTAGACGTCCATTGGAGAATTAAAAATGTGTAATGGAAGAAATTACCGTATGAAATCAAAGCGAAACGTCCGGGGAACATGCACCAACGGATGCTGTTGCTTCATGATAACGCACTTCCCGAAATCGCAAATGTCGTATCACCGAAGTTACGCCAACTCGTGTGGGAGACACTATAGCACCCGTCTTACAGTCCTAATGTCTCCTCATACAGATTATTACACCTTTGGACCTTTGAAAAAAGTCTTGAATGATCGACGATCCCTGTCGTATGAGGATGTGCAGCGGGCGGTAACGGACTTCGTCACGCAGCTAGACAAGGTGTTTTACCAAACGTGTATCTTGAACCTGGTGATTGGATGGAATGCTTGCTCCAGTACTCACAGTGATTTTGCCTGATTTACATACCGACTGTGAACTGTATGGCTTTCGAACGGAATCTTTTGACTGCCCCTTGTACATTTTATTATCTCATAGTACATAAAATATACCGGGTGATCCAAAAGTCAATATAAATTTGAAAACTGAATAAATCACGGATTAATGTAGATAGAGAGGTGCAAATTAACACACATGCTTGGAATGACATGGGATTTTATTAGAACCAAAAAAATACAAAAGTTCAAAAAAATGTCCGACAGATGGAGCTTCATCTGATCAGAATAGCAATAATTTTCATAACAAAGTAAGACAAAGCAAAGGTGATGTTCTTTAGAGGAAATGCTCAATATGTCCACCATCACTCCCCAACAATAGCTGTAGTTGAGGAATAATGTTGTAAACAACACTGTAAAGCATGTCCGGAGTTATGGTGAAGCATTGGCGTCGGATGTTGTCTTTCAGCATCCCTAGAGATGTCGGTCGATCACGATACACTTGTGACTTCAGGTAACCCCGCAGCCAATAATCACACGGACTGAGGTCTGGGGGCCTGGGAGCCCAAGCATGACGAAAGTGACGCACGCTCGCAAGAGAACTTTCACGCCGCTTGCAATATGGGGTGGAGCGCCATCCTGCATAAACATCGTACGTTCCAGCAGGTGTTTATCAGCCAGGCTGGGGATGATGCGATTCTGTAACATATCGGCGTACATCTCACCCGTCACGGTAGCAGTTACAAAACCAGACTCATGCATTTCCTCGAAGAAAAAAGGCCCGATAACGATAGATGTGGTAAATCCAACCCATACCGTAACTTTCTCGTCGTGCAGTTGAGTTTCCAAGACAGTTCTAGGATTTTCGGTAGCCCGAATTCTGCAGTTGTGGGCGTTGACAGACCCTCGGAGCGTGAAATGAGCTTCGCCGGCCCACAACACGTTACTCAACCAATCGTCATCTTCCGCCATCTTTTGAAACGCCCACACCGCAAATGCCCTCCTCTTCCCAAAATCGCCTGGTAACAGTTCATGATGTTGATGGATTTAATAGGGATAGCATCGGAGGGTACGCCTAAGTACCAACCAAACAGTAGTGTATGGAATGCCGGTGCGATGTGCGACTGCACGAGCGCTGACTTCCCCGCTCATAGACGAACCAGCTACAGTCTCCATTTCTTCCTGAACTGTCTCAGCAGCATTAATCCTTGTGCTCGGTCGGCCACTACGGGGTCTACCGTCTAAAGAACCCGTGGCTTCGAACTTCGAAATCATTCTCGCCACAGCTGCATTTGCCAACGGACCTTTATCCGTTCAAATCCCCTTACTATGGCGATAGGATCGTGACGCTGAACTAGCACATTCCCCATTCTGATAATACAGCTTTACTAAAAGTGCCTTTTCAGGTAAAGTCAGTGTGCTGCGACTGCTGGCGCATCTGATTCTCTCTCTCATTACAGCTTCTTTTATACAGGGTGTTACAAAAAGGAACGGCCAAACTTTCAGGAAACATTCCTCACACACAAATAAAGAAAAGATGTTATGTGGACATGTGTCCGGAAAAGCTTAGTTTCCATGTTAGAGCTTAATTTAGTTTCGTCAGTTTGTACTGTACTTCCTCGATTCACCACTAGCTGGCCCCTATTGAAGGAAGGTAATGTTGACTTCGGTGCTTGTGTTGACATGCGACTCATTGCTTTACAGTACTAGCATCAAGCACATCAGTACGTAGCATCAAGAGGTTAGTCTTCATCACGAACGTGGTTTTGCAGTCAGTGCAATGTTTATAAATGCGGAGTTGGCAGATGCCCATTTGATGTATGGATTAGCACGGGGCAATAGCCGTGGCGCGGTACGTTTGTATCGAGACAGATTTCCAGAACGAAGGTGTCCCGACAGGAAGATGTTCGAAGCAACTGATCGGCGTCTTATGGAGCACGTAACATTCCAGCCTATGACTCGCGACTGCGGAAGACCTAGAACGACGAGGACACCTGCAACGGACGAGGCAATTCTTCGTCCAGTTGACGATAACCCTAATGTCAGCGTCAAAGAAGTTGCTGCTGTACAAGGTAACATTGACCACGTCACTGTATGGAGAGTGCTACGGTAGGATCAGTTGTTTCCGTACCACGTACAGCGTGTGCAGGCACTATCAGCAGCTGATTGGACTCCACGGGTACACTTCTGAGAATGGTTCATCCAACAATGTGTCAATCCTCATTTCATTTCAAATGTTCTCTTTACGGATGAGACTGCATTCCAACGTGTGAAATTGTAAATTTCCACAATCAACATGTGTGGGCTGACGATAATCCGCACGCAATTGTGCAATCACGTCATCAGCACAGATTGAGGCAGGCATTGTTGGTGATGTCTTGATTGGGCCCCATGTTCTTCCACCTACGCTCAATGGAGCACGTTATCATGATTTCATACGGGATACTGTACCCGTGCTGCTAGAACATGTGCCTTTACAAGTACTACACAACATGTGGTTCATGCACGATGGAGCTCCTGCACTTTTCAGTCGAAGTGTTCGTACGCTTCTCAACAACAGATTCGATGACCGATGGATTGGTAGAGGCGGACCAATTCCATGGCCTCCACGCTCTCCTGACCTCAACCCTCTTGACTTTCATTTATGGGGGCATTTGAAAGCTCTTGTCTACGCAACCCCGGTACCAAATTAGAGACTCTTCGTGCTCGTATTGTGGACGGCTGTGATACAATACGCCATTCTCCAGGGCTGCATCAGCGCATCAGGGATTCCATGCGACGGAGGGTGGATGCATGTATCCTCGCTAACGGAGAACATTTTGAACATTCCTGTAACAAAGTGTTTGAAGTCACGCTGGTACGTTCTGTTGCTGTGTGCTTCCATTCCATGATTAATGTGATTTGAAGAGAAGTAATAAAATGAGCTCTAACATGGAAAGTAAGCGTTTCCGGACACATGTCCACATAACGTATTTTGTTTCTTTGTGTGTGAGGAATGTTTCCTGAAAGTTTGGCCGTACCTTTTTGCAACACCCTGTATACGATTGTCACGCGCAGTCACATACGTTTTGCTGTCCAGCGCCATCTGTCGGACATTTTGTGAACTTTTTTTTTTTTGTTCTAATAAAACCCCATGTCATTCGAAGCACGTGTGTCAATTTTTACCTCTCTACAATATTCCGTGGTTTATTAAGTTTTCAAATCTATACTGAATTTGTGATCATCCGGCATATCGCCAGGAAATTGAGAGATATTGAGCAACATTTCATCCAGTTCTTGAAATAATAAATTCCATCTCTAGGAACCGATTTCTTCAGTTGAAATCTTTTTGCACATATTTGGAGAAGCAAACATATACGTATTTTAAGTTTCATTACATAATATTAAACACACGAAATACTTGTTTTCTCATTTCCTGGAATAGTTCACGTTTATCCCGACTGATAAAACTCTCCCCATATTTCTGGACACTGCCTACGTACACTTTATGACAATACGAGTGCATGTTGAGATCCCTGTGCGACAATATCGTCGCACTCCACTGAAAAACCAAAACAAAAAGGTACGTCCCTTTAATAAAACAGAGTATAGTGCAGTAATTCGTTTTCGGGCGCCCCGGAGCTGTTGCAGTTGTGTCGAGACAATCCAGATGTATGCTGCTGAAAACGAAATACTGTTCGATACTCCTGTTCATCAAAGGACTGAGCCATTTTGTTTTGACTCCTCTAACGGCCTACTAGGTGCCGTGGCGCCGGGATATCGGTACCTGCTATAACTGCAAATATCTACTTGCAGACGAACAGGAAATTAATTGTTTAACTTTATTTACTCGAGGTTTTAGTTAAAACATCGTGACCACCCCTCATATTACTGTTTTATTGATTTAAATATAGTCCTCGCTGGTCAAATTCCACTGATTGAGACTATACTTGTGAGTGATATAAGAGTAACAAAATTTGGCATAAAATAACCAACTGGAGAGCGATCACGATGTGTAAAATTTTGTTTTAACTGTCTTGATCGGAAAGATTTTTCAATAGAGATATCGGTTTAAGCAATGCAGTAACCATCGTGAAAATCTACAGTGGAAGTAAAAGACGACTGCAATTGTTTTTGTATTGGACAGATGGGAGGTTCGCTTGATACAAGATTTAACCCTAGATTACTAAATGGCCGTAAAATTTACGATTGCAGTTTGGTACCAATTTTCCGTTCAAGCCACTCTGGTATTTTCTGTATGGGTGTGCAACAAGATATTTTATACTTATTCTGTATGTGAAAACCACTGGAGGCCTTATACTTTTAACTAACTAATACGTAAACTATAACTTAAGATTTCCTT